>NW_017670832.1:292359-311441 GCF_001879085.1 Nicotiana attenuata | reverse complement strand
CTTAGAGTTGGCTGCTATAGTTCATGCTTTGAAGATTTGGAGGCACTACTTATACGGAGTATCTTGTGAGGTATTCACGGATCACCGCAGTCTCCAGCATTTGTTCAAGCAGAAAGATCTTAATTTGAGGCAGCGGAGGTGGCTTGAGTTACTCAAGGACTATGATATTACCATTCTGTATCATCCGGGGAAGGCCAATGTAGTGGCCGATGCCTTGAGCCGGAAGGCGGTTAGTATGGGTAGTTTGGCGTACATTCCAGTTGGGGAGAGGCCCTTTGCAGTTGATGTCCAGGCTTTGGCCAATCGGATGGTGAGATTAGACATTTCGGAGCCTAGTCGGGTGTTGGCTTGTGTGGTTTCTCGGTCTTCCTTGTATGACCGCATTAGAGAGCGTCAGTATGATGATCCGCATTTGCTTGTCCTTAAGGACAGGGTCCAGCATGATGATGCCAGAGATGTGACTATTGATGATGATGGCGTGTTGAGGATACAAGGCCGGATTTGCGTGCCCAATGTGGATGGGCTTCGGGAGTTGATATTAGAAGAGGCCCACAGCTTGCGGTATTCCATTCATCCGGGTGCCGCGAAGATGTATCAGGATTTGAGGCAGCACTACTAGTGGAGGAGAATGAAGAAAGATATTGTGAGTTATGTAGCTCGGTGTCTCAACTGTCAGCAGGTCAAATATGAGCATCAGAGGCCCGGTGGTGTACTTCAGCGGATGGATATTCCGGAGTGGAAATGGGAGAGGATTACTATGGATTTTGTGAGTGGTCTCCCTCGTACCTCGAGGAAGTTTGATTCGATTTGGGTGATTGTGGATCGGTTGACCAAGTCAGCGCACTTCATTCCGGTGTGTACTACCTATTCTTCGGAGCGGCTGGCAGGGATTTTCATCCGGGAGATTGTTCGGTTGCATGGGGTTCCAGTTTCCATTATCTCAGATAGAGGTACTCAGTTTACTTCCCAGTTTTGGAGGACTTTTCAGCGGGAGTTGGGTACACAGGTGGAGCTGAGCACAGCATTTCATCCTCAGACGGACGGGCAGTCCGAGCGTACCATTCAGATATTGGAGGACATGTTGCGTGCCTGTGTTATTGATTTTGGAGGTTCTTGGGCTGAGTTCTTGCCACTTGCAGAGTTTTCTTACAACAACAGCTATCAATCCAATATTCAGATGGCGCCATATCAGGCCTTATATGGGAGACGGTGTAGATCTCCGGTTGGTTGGTTTAAGCCCGACGAGGCTAGGCTATTGGGGACAGAGTTGGTCCAGGATGCCTTAGAGAAGGTGAAAGTGATCCAGGAGAGACTTCGTACAGCTCAGTCGCGTCAGAAGAGTTATGTGGACCGGAAGGTTCGAGATGTATCCTATATGGTGGGCGAGAAGGTCTTGTTGAAGGTTTCGCCCATGAAGGGCGTTATGAGGTTTGGAAAGAAAGGGAAGTTGAGTCCTCAGTTCATTGGGCCTTTTGAGGTACTTAGGAGGATTGGGGAGGTGGCCTATATGCTTGCTTTGCCACCCAGCTTGTCGGGGGTTCATCCGGTATTCCATGTTTCTATGCTCCGGAAGTATGTTGGGGACCCGTCTCATGTGTTAGACTTCAGCACAGTTCAGTTGGATGATGACTTGACCTATGATGTGGAGCCAGTGGCTATTTTGGGTCGTCAGGATTGAAAGTTGAGATCAAAGGATATAGCTTCGGTGAAGGTGCAGTGGAGAGGTCGGCCCGTGGATGAGGCTACCTGGGAGATCGAGCAGGAGATGCGGAGCAGATATCCTCACCTATTTGAGACTTCAGGTATGTTCCTTGACCCGCTCGAGGACGAGCGTTTGTTTAAGTTGGGGAGGATGTGACGACCCGACCCATCGTCTCATGTGTTACCGCCCCGTTTTCCCTGTTTATTGCTTCTTCATGTTCCATTATCGGCATTTGGTGAGTTAGAGTCGAATTGGTTTGGTTTTGGTAGAAAATGAGACATTTAGTCTCTTTAAGGAAAACTTATATTGGAAAAGTCAACCGGATGTTGACTAATGAGTTAGAGGGCTCGGATGTGATTTCCGGTGATTCGGTTAGCTTCGAGGGATGATTTGTGACTTAGGATTATGATCGGAAGTGATTTTGGAGGTCCGGTGTAGAATTAGGCTTGAATTGGCGAAGTTAGTATTTTGGCGAATTCCGGTTGGTAGGTGAGATTTTTATCCGAGGCTCGGAATGGAATTCCGAGAGTTGCAGCAGCTTCATTAGGTGATTTTGGATATGCGTGCAAAATTTCAGGTGATTCGGAGGTGATTTGGTTGGGTTTTTGATTGAATGTGAGTTTCGGAAGAATTTGAAGAACTTAGGCTTGAAATTGATGGGAAATGAGGATTTTTGTGTTGTTGGATGTGTTTTTAAGATTGGAACAAGTTTGAATAGGGTATTGGATCATGTCTGTGCTTTTGGTTGAGGTCCCGGGGGCCTCGGGGTGAGTTCGGGAGGTTAAACGGGAAGTTTTTAGAATTTGTTGCAGGTTCACATTGCTGGTATCTGGTATTTTCGCTTCTGCGGAAATGGACCGCAGAAGCGGGTGAAAGGTCGCAAAAGCGATTTTGGTCATAGGAGGGAGCACCGCAGAAGCGGAGTTTTAGCCGCAAAAGCGGAATGGGAATTTTTAATGAGAATCCGCAAAAGCAGGACTTTGGCCGCAGAAGCGGTCCCGCATAAGCGGAAGCGGGACCGCAGAAGCAAAAGTCGACTGGGCAGAAGGGTTAAAATATCATATTTCATCTGCGAGCTTGGGGTATTTTCCACCATTGTTGAGCGACCTTGAGAGCTTTGGGGCGAGGATTTTGCAGAGTTTCGACTGGGAATCGATTGGAGGTAAGTCCCTTGGCCTAATTATTCGAGTTTATGGTGGATTTAACATGGAAATTAGTGAAACTTCATCAAAAATGGGGTAAGTTAGGGCTTGAGAAATTATGAGTTAAAATGGAATTTGGAAGGTCAAATGGACTCCGATTTTAATAAATTGGATATGCATGGACTCGTGGCGAGACGAGGAATCCGATGATGTGAATTTTATAATTTTTCGAGAAGTGGGCCCGGGGCTCGGGTTTTTCCAACTTCGTGATTTTTGGTGTTTTTCGAGTCTTTTCAATTGGGTTATATTCCCTTAGCCTATTGTAATGTATTCCTTGTGGTTTTGATCAGATTTGACGCGCGAGGAGGTCAATTCGAGAGGAAAAGGCATAGCGAGCTAGACTTTGGGCCGGCTTGAGGTGAGTAATGGGTGTAAATGACGTACTGAGGGTTTGAGACCCCGGAATTTCACATCGTACTGCTATATTGAGGCGAGGCACGCGCTCTATGACGAGTGCGGGGCTGTTGGTTATTGGGGATTGTGACTTGGTCCATCCCGGTGATGTTTTACTGTGTTTTTCTACTAGAACTTGTTGGAAATCATCGTTACTTGGATTTGACTGTTGTATTTGGGCTTCATGCCGGTTATTTGGATCCTTCAGGGATTGATTTCACTAATTTGCATACTTTGCACATTGTTTAACCTCATTCCAAGGTTTTAAGTTTTTGTAAACTTGAAAATTCAAATGATATTTTAAATGATATTTTGGGCTGTGGATTACTGATTTAAAAGTGCCCGAGGGGCTTATTGTGATTTCTGAATTTATGGATGGCTCGGGCTGTACGCCGCAGCAGTACTATGTGATATTTAGGCCGAGGGCCTGGTTGGTGCCACGAGATGGCTTATTTGCGCTTGGGCTGTAGGAGCCCCTCCGGATTCTGTACACACCCCCAGTAAGCGCCGTCGACGTAAAATATATGGTTGGCTCGGACTGCACGCCGCAGTGGGTACCTGAGTGTACCAGTATTTGCATTGCATTGCATCA
This sequence comes from Nicotiana attenuata, assembly GCF_001879085.1. Classification (NCBI taxonomy): domain Eukaryota; kingdom Viridiplantae; phylum Streptophyta; class Magnoliopsida; order Solanales; family Solanaceae; genus Nicotiana; species Nicotiana attenuata. Next base: position 307,552 of record NW_017670832.1, on the reverse strand, counting down.
TTGCATCATTCCCTACCTGTTACCGGTCATGGTTCTTTCTGTACTATTACTTTATTGACTTGCCGGTCTTACTGTTAAAGGTTTGGGTACTGCCCGTTATAGTTGCCTTGTGTTTTTAGTGATTTCTTATCTTCAGTTATTATTGATTCTTATTACTCACTGAGTCGGAGTACTCACTTTACTCCCTGCACCTTGAGTGCAGATTTAGGTGCATCACAGTCTGAGGGAGGACCTGTCTAGCTGAGCAGCATTTTTACCGGGAGCATCGAGGTAGCTGCATGGCGTTTGCAGCCTTGATCCTTCCCTCCTATCCCTATCTTTCATTATTCTGTTTCTTAGACAGTCTTGTTATAGGATGCTCTCTGTATTAGAGGCTCGTGTTCGTGACACCGGATCCTGTTTGGGTTTATGTTTTAGTACTTTGTTAGACTTTCGTATATTACTCAGTATTTCTAGACTTTTGATAAAATGGCTTAGTAATTAATATCTGTGTTTTGAATTTATGAATCATTAAGAGTTGGGATTATTGTCGAAAGGTCGGGCTTGCCTAGCAATGTGTTGGGCGCCATCACGACCGGGGGTTGGGTCGTGACATAAGTATATAACCTAACCTCGAAGAAGTAGTGACGAGGGATCGACATCAATACTTACTAGTGGTCCAATAACAATGTACATAAAAGTAGACAGGTATGAAGCATAGCAAGTAAAAGCAACGAAACAGATATATGTGCATAACATGATATTCAATAGAAGAATAATTACGAGGTCCTCAAATACTAGATACTACCTAGTGGAATACATAATGATCAATATCCAATTAAATGTCAAATCTCAAGTCAAAGAAGACTCATAGGTACGATGACTCCTGATCGAATATAATGCACGAGTCTGCCGAGGCGAACGACCCGATCCCATAAGAGTTTTTTATAAAACTGTCGAGGTAAATAGCCTTATCCCATAAGAGTGTGTTACATAATACTGCCGAGACGAATGACCCGATCCCATAAGAGTGTGTTGCATAATACTACCGAGGCGAACATCCCGATCACATAAGAGTACTGCTAAGGCGTTCAGCCCGATCCCATAAGAGTACTGCTGAGGCGTTCACCCATAAGAGTGGTGATACTTTGACGGGTCACTGGCCCAATTTACAAATATATGCGTGAGTTACGAAATTCAAGAAAACCTTTCGCACAAATACATACATCGCGAGAGAAATCCGTAAAAGGAAATATAATTTTTGCGGCTAATCAGGTGGCGCATCAAGGATCTAAAGTAGCAAGGTTCGATACTCTATGCAAGTCTAGTCTCATGATAAAATAATAACTATAGCATTTAAATAGGCAAGAATAACTCAAATAGTAAAATTAAAATATGGTGTGAGTTTAAGTCTACCCGGACATAATCAAGAATCTAGCATTCGTACGGACACTCATCACCTCATACGTGCGTAGCTCCAATAACACGTAGGACGTACGTGGTAAATTTCCTCTTACAAGGTTAGACAGGAGACTTACCCACTACAAAAAAGGGGCTATTTGCGGGGGTTAAATTTGCAAATTGCGGCGGTCACCAACCCCCGCAAATTATTGTCGCGGCGGTTTTCAAAACCCTTGCAATATCGGTCAACGCAATCAATTTGTGGTTTTTTTCGTGACTGCTGGTATCATTAGCGGCGTTGATTTAGCGGCAATTTAACCCCCGCATTTTTAATATTTAATCAACTTAAAACTTCTTTGAGGAAAATGTTGCGGCGGTTGGAACCCCCGTAAATTAAACAATTTGAAGGGGTTTAAACCTATGCAATTTGCATAGCATATTCTCTTTACTTAATTACCAGTTACTTTTTTCAAAATAATATTCTTTTTTCGGATAATTGTGGCTCCCGAAATTTTCTATAGAATATTTTAAATATATTACTATTATGAAACATGAACATAATATTGAAATTGCATATCAAAATTAAGTAACATCAAAATAACATTAAATCATAAAAAACGTTATCATGAAGTATTATCTTTAGTCTCAAAACTAGCTTTAAACACCATATTTACTTCACCAATTAAGCGCAAAATATCTACTCTAGCCATTAAGTGCAAAACATCTACTCCAGTCATTACACACAAATTATTTACTTCAACCATTCAATCTAGTATCATACTTAATTATCTAATACACTTGTAAGGAACTTCAATTATTGTCACTAAAATAAGTACCATTAGATGATCTTCTAAAGCCCATGGGTGAAATGGATCTTCTAGCTGCATCATTTGCCTACAAAAAAGATATAATTAATAGAAAATTATAATGAATTTACTGTACATTGATTAATTATAATTCTTACTGTCATTGATGTTTAAGCAAGAACTTTAAGCTGAGAGCAAAAACAAAACAAGAAGGATGAAATAAAATGGAGAATATTGGTGAGAAAGTGAGATCCAAGTTGTCACGTCCCAATTTCTCCTATAGGCTGTGATGACGTCCAACATTACTACTAGGCAAGCCAATAGTGAACTAACTATGTGATTGTTTCTTTTAAAAATTTAGAAATAGTTGATATTTTTAATTATTGAATAAATAGCAAGTGAAAAATTTAATAAAATGAGAAATAAATAATTTTAAGAGCAAATGAGATGAAGTAAATAATCAAAAATCATCAAGTATCTACTAGCATAATTTTCAAGACCTGGTGTCATAAGTGTATGAGCTACTAGTAGAATATACAAAAATACGACACTACCGTCTGAAATGAAGTAGACAGGAAGTAAATGCAAAAGAAAGACTTCGGGTGCTACAGAAAGGGCTCGGAAGGCAGCTCACCGCTAAGTCTCGTAGTATCATGAGTGTGTGCCGGGATGATAACCAGATGCACCTGCCTCAGATCCTGCACGATTAGTGCAAAAGTGTAGCGTGAGTACATAAACAACATGTAACCAGTAAGTATCTAGTCTAACCTCAAAGAAGTAGTGACGAGGGGTCGACTTCGACACTTACTATGGGCTAACAATACAATACCAAAATTCTAATTAAGCATGGGCTACATAAATAAAACTGAATACTCAATAACAAAAAATAAATAACTAATTCTTTCACTGATAGTAAATCCCAAATCAATTTCCATCATTTAACAATTTAACCTCTCAAGCCATTGAAACAATATCAAGTATAACTGAGCTCCAAGTATTACGCACGAATTATGTCGAGGTCGTGCGGCCCGATCCAAAATACATATAGATATATTGTGTGCGCTGCCGAGGGTCGAACGGCACGAACCATAGATGCATCTACTAACCTGCCGAGGCGAACGGCCCGCTCCCATGAGAGTAGAGGAATTTACCTCGCTCGCGGAAATACTTGCGACGCCAGTGAACATAGATTTCTCAAAGTTATTATTATAAAATTCTTCAATTCTTTCCAAAAGAATGAAGTCTAAACCGGAGACTTTAAATCCTCAATCTCAACTCTATTTAAGACAATTAGTATGCATAATCAAATAACGGTCCCAACAAAGCATGATGTACACCTAAGACTACCCGGACATCATATGGAAATATATAGCTACGCACGGACTCTCGTCACCTAGTGCGTACGTAGCTCCCCACACAAGTAATTTACAACAAAACACACCTAAGGGGATGAGTTCCCTCTTACAAGGTTAGGCAAGAGACTTACCTCGTTCTCAAGTTCACTTCCGATCTACAAATATGCTTTAACTCCTCAACTTGGTGCCAAACGACTCGAAACTAGTCAAATGTTACATAAAATAATCAATACATGTCCAAAATTTCATATTCTATCTATTAGAGTGGTTACCCAACCTCAATTGAAGGATTCCTAAAATTTATCCCCCGGGCCCACGTGCCCGGATTGCGGAAATTTTTGAAGAAAGTTGCTACCCATAACCTCACGAACTCAAATATATAATTTCCACCCCATTCCATAATTATTTTCGTGGTTAAATCTCATTTTTATCAAAACCTAGGTTTTTCATCTAAATTCATGATTTTCACCATTTTACATGTTAAAATCTACCCATAATCTATGTTTTAAACTCTTTTTGTATTGAAATTACTTAACTCAAAGTGCTAGGTGGAAACCCCCTTCCAAGAGCTCCAAAAATCGCCCAAGAGATGAGTGAAAATGAGCCAAAATAGCCTAAGTCCCGCATTAAATGGACCATTCTGCCTTCTGCGATTTTCGCACCTGCGGAGGGTTGGCCACTTCTGCGGCTCCGCATCTGCGATAAGTCATCGCAGATGCGGCCCTTGCCCAGGTGGCCTAATTCCGCTTCTGCGGGCAACTGGCCGTTTCTGCAGGACCGCTCCTGCAATACGCGTTTCGCACCTGCGGCTTAGGCCGCTTCTGCGGTCCCTTCTATCGCACCTGCGCGTTCGCATGTGCGCAAGCTCACCGCATCTGTGGTTCTTGGGCTGCTCTTGCTGGGCTGCTTCTTCGGCTACTGGTTCGCTTCTGCGTGCTCGCACCTGCGGCTAGCCCTCCGCAGGCGCGATTACACCAGAAGCCCGGTGCTTTAGATGCTGCTCTTAAGTCCAAACTTAGTCGGTGCCTAGTCCGATTAACACCTGAGGCCCCGTCCAATCATACCAATAAGTTTGAAATCATAAAACACACTCGGTCGAACCCTAGGAACACGTAAAACAACATCAAAACAAAGAATCACACCCCAAACCAATTCGAATCAATTCATGCTTCAAGTTCTTCCAATTTACTCCGAACGCGCCGAACCATACTTAAACTACTCGGAATGACACCAAATTTTGCATGCAAGTTTTAAATCACCATACGGAAATATTTTCAGTCTCGGAATCCCAATTGGATCTCGATATCACCAAATCCTACTATTTAAAGAAATTTAAAACCTTCAAGGTGCCAACTATCAATATTAAGCGTCGAAACGCTCCCGGATCATCCAAAACCCGATCCGAACATACGCCCAAGTCCACACCATACGAACCTATTGGAACCGTCAAATCCCGATTCCGAGGTCGTTTACTCAAAATGTTGACTCAAGTCAAACTTAGCCCTTTTTGCCAACCTTAAGGAACCAAGTGTTCCGATTTCAATCCGAACCTTTCCAAATCCTTAACTAACCATCCCCGCAAGTCATAAAACAGTAAAAGCGCATACTGAGAGTGTTATTTAGGGAAACGGGGTTCTAGAAAGTAAAACAACCGATCGGGTCGTTACACAAGTGCACTTCTAGGTAAGTTACAATAAAGATAAATCTATATATATATATATATATATATATATATATATATATATATATATATATATATATAGGGTGTTAAACGGGCCGGGTCAACCCGATTCTAGATCGGCCCAGACCGGTTAAAATCGGAACCGGCCCGGATCGGTAGAAGGGGGCTGGGTTGGGCTGGGTTAAGGGTGTAGGGCGGGTTGCACCGTTTACCTTCGAAATACCGGTTACCTAGACCGGTCTAACCCGGTCAATGAACAGTGTTCTTCAACCGGTTAACCGGCCCGGCCGGGACCGGCCCAGACCAGTTTAGCGGTAATCTTTTTTTTCTTTTTTAAGGTGGGCTCAGATTTTTGACCGTTAGCAACGGCGCATTTCACAATATGGCCGTTTCTCAACGGCTGAATTGCCTATTTAGCCCATTTTTGGGGCTTTTTTTTAAAAATTAACCCCCCTTTGAAAATCTATAAATACCCCCCCCCCCTTCTTCCTCATTTCTTCACTTATCTCTCAATTCTCAATTCAAGACTTCAAGAGTTCAAGTTAAATCATGCCTCGTACTTCTACAGTGCGCTCATATCTTTGGGAACACTTTGAGGTGGTAGAAGAAAATGAAGAAGTTCAGAAAGTAAAGTGCAAGAACTGTGGTCTAGTCTTAAGTCGTCGTACAAAGTGTGCCACAGTGTAAGACCCCGTAAATTCGGCTTAGGTGTGAATGTGGTAAATGAGTGGTAAGGTTATATTTTGAACATGTGAAGTCCCAACGGGATGATTGTGGGTAAAATAGTTGTTTCAAAAATCAAAATGGAAAGAGAGGTGCATAAGATTTGATAAAAATCGACTAAGTTGCAGAAGGTCTGTCTTCCATCAAGTTTTAGTGAAAATGTGTAAGGAATTGGGGAAAACGCAAAGCATGCAAGTTGTAGGCCTTTGAAATAGATTTCCAACGATATATTATGGAGCCCTAACGGATCTCTGTACAAAAAGTTATGTGCATTTTTCGGAACAGTATGCGTATGCGCGAACACTCGCGCGAACAAGCCTCCAGGTGCGCAAACTCGCGCGTGGGAGGCAGTGTTACTGCCGTTGAGCGTGAACTCTTGCACGAACAAGCCTCCAGGTGCGCGAACTCGCGCGTGGGGGTCGTTTTAAAGCTATATTTCGTCCCCCACAGCCCTAAAACATAAAAACTTGCTCTAGAAAGGGGAACTCTCAAAAACCTAACTCCTTAAGGGTCCTTCCACCACCCAAGGTAAGTTCTAATGGTGATTCTAAGTTAATTTCACTTTTCCAACATCTTATTAACATGGGTAAACCCTCCATATCATTAGATATTCGATTGGGACATCATTGTTGAGAGAAGGAAGCCTAGAACTCGAAAATCAAGGGTTTGAACTTCGAAAAGGTAATGTCTTCACCCTCTAATTGATTCTAGCATTGGTTTAATGATTATAAATCCTAGTTCATGAGACATGAGTTGTTGGGGTTGATAGAAAAGCATGAACGATTATAGGGTTGGGGTGTTGAGTGTTGATTATTGGTTAAGAGTGTTGTTTGCCTTATGGGTGATGAAGAATAATGTTGGTGTAATCATTTGAGACCTAAGAATTTATCTAGGAACAAGAGAATGGGTTGTTGGGTGTAGAGACACCATTAATAAGGACTATGAAGCTTTATTTTTACCAAGTGTTTGACAAAATACTTAAGTGACCAAAACATGAGCATTATAGCTAATGTGGAATCCCTTTGACTTGTATTGCTATAGATTGAAGTTGAAAGGATTGACAAACGTTGTATTACGCTCAAGAGCAGGAAGTTAAGGTATGTAAGGCTAACTCTTTACGTTTGGGAATGTCTATGATTCTCCCTACGTCCCATTCATTATGATCATTACCGGTCTCCTCAGAAAGGAACTATGCCTTAGTCTCCTGATCAGTAGTAGGAATTCTATTCTCTAGATGGCATAGTCTCATAATCATTCGACATTCTATGAGTTTCAGTTATGACAAATCAACTTGTTATGAATACTCATCTCAGTCTAATCCTATTCACTATTTCAGTATCATGTAACCCAGTATGGCTCATTATTTCAGTATCATGTATTGTAATATGATTCTCAGTTCCTGATTTTATATTCTTGAATGTTGAACACCTGTATTTGGGCCTGAGGCCGCAGTTATGTTTCTGTATCTTTGGGCCTGAGGCCGCAGTTATGTATACGTATACTTGGGCCCGAGGCCGCAGTTGTGCANCGACCCTCTCCTGATGTTCCTTCATCTGATCGCGGAGCGCCTTGTTTTCATTTTCCATTTCTTCCATCTTCTTTAGGATGGCTGTTAGCGTGCCATCGTTGGTCTGTGTCTCGACGGGTTCGTTATTTGCTAGTGCAACTTCCGGTTCACCCACGGCAGCAGCGGTATCTACCGTTGGTGTACACCTGCTGTTACTTTGTGGTGACCTCTCAACCAAGCCACTTAGAGTGCTTGTTAGCCATCTTTCCAGTAGCTTCTTGACCGCTGAGGGTTCTTCCGTAGCCGCAGATGTGGAAGCTCCTTTTTCGTGCAAGATCGTCAGATCTTCGGATGGGGAAGGTGAGATCTCTGCACCCGGTGTGATGCTAGGGGTTGCATTCAGGATGCCATCGTCACTGGCCTCGTTGAGAGGGCCAAGGAGATTGGTAGTGACACCCAATATAGCTTTCGATCTTGTGTTATTTTCGGCCATCTTCTATTTTTGTGTGGTATAGAGAGTGGTAGTTGGTTGATCTCTAGGTGGATACTATGGTTTTGATTCTCGAAATCCCCACAGACGGCGCCAAATTGTTTGGCTCAAAAGTTAACAATATACTTTGCAAGCTAGAAAACAATCAAAAGTAAGGGAAGGGTAAATCGTAATCAAATATAGTAGACCTAGAGATGTAAAGATGATGTTATTGTTGTAGATCTAGTATTATACAGTGATAATATGAACTCAAGAGAATATGTTCGTTTGAGACAGAGATAGAGAGAGTCAGAAAATGAGAGAGTTGTATTATTCCAGAGTCCTCCTTTACAATGTGAAGGTCTCCCTTATATAATAAGAGACCTTCCTCGAAATAATCAAAAAGTTACAAAAATAGGTAACGTTTTCCTAGTGAAGACACTGAGTCCTAAACGATGTCGCTTTTGTCCCCACGTCCGAGTCGTACCCATTACGTTAGTCGGCGTACACTCACTGGGCGTACCCATTGGCGTAGAGACGCTGACGGTCAAATTTGACCCTATACATGTACTTTTATGCAATTATCCCAAAAAAAAAAGTTTTTACTTGGAAATCTCATCTAACAAATTTTTCCAGATTTCACTAGAATTTCATAAATCGAATACCGAACCAGTTTTATATGGGCAGACTAATTGAAGGGAGAAATGGAGAAACTGGTTTTTGAACACTTATGCGCGTAAAACTGTTTTTTAAGGCTAACAAATCTGGAAAAAAAAGAAGCAACGTTTTACAATTCGACAACAGCAACAAATCCTGTATATTTTTATAGGTGGGGTCTGGGGAAGACATTGTATAAGCAGACATTACATGCCCTACTTTGTGTAGATAAAATATTGTTTCCAAAAAACTCACGATCGGTTGAGTTTGCAGAAAAAAACCATACCGTTTTACACAAAGAAAATGCGTTTACATCAATATTCATAACTATCGCTTTATTGATTATAGTAAAGTTTGGTTCTATGAGCGTGATATCCGCTATCTACAAAGTAATTTTTGAAAAGGTCTTAAAACTATTTTTCGTCTCCGATTCCAAAAGATTGAATTGTTTTTTTTCTCAGCCCACCACTCATGAAATAGACAATATAGGAAGTTAGGAACTATGGTTTTAACGTATGTCGATTCAAACTCCTAAAAGGATGTAGATTGTTTGTCTCAAGTATTACAAAATCACCAAAAAATTTCCTTTCGTGTAACAGTTGATACATTTAATCAAATTCATCAAAGAAGACGTCGTGTGAGGGTAAATCTATGTGTCACAATCATATCACTATGCAAAATTAAGGACAAAAGATGATAAGCTTACCGTACGCAATAATAAATAAAAGATAAGGAAAAAGCCAAAAAGGAAAGAAGAAGTATGTAAAGCAATGAGAGTCATGACTCACGAGAATTCTGTTCAAAGAAAATGGCATCGAAATAAGAGAGGGGTAATGGTTCATACATTGGTCGAATTGAACACCACCGACAAATTCTACACATACACACACATCAAATAATTCGTTTATTTTTCGATTTTTATTACCTGAAATAATCCGAAACCAAAAATTTCTAAATCCTTCATCTTAAATCTTAATCCAAACCAAAAGATTGAAAAAAAATCATTGCAAATACTAAAATAGTTCATTCAGTTAGATTTTTCGATTTAATTTGAATGTTGCAAACCACTACAGATAGGTGGAAAAATCAGTTTTCCCTAATTTTCAACTTTCTTCAAATACGTAGATAATATCATTTCTCCTATAGAAACTACAAAAATGGATAGTACATATTAAGGGTGTTAAACGGGCCGGGTCAGCCCGGTTCCGGACCAGCCCACACCGGTTAAAATCGGAATCGGCCCGGACCGGTACAAGGGGGCTGGGTTGGGCTGGGTTAAGGATGATTCGCGGGTTGCACCGTTCACCTTCAAAATACCGGTTATCCGGACCGGTATAACCCGGTCGATAAACAGTGTTATGAAACCGGTTAACCGGTCCGGCCCAAACCGGTTTAATGGTAAATTTTTTTTTTTTAAAACTGGGCCCAGATCTGACCGTTGGCAACAGTCCATTTCAGAAAAAGGCCGTTGCCCAACGGCTAAATTGCACAAATAGCCCAATTTTGGGTTTTTTTTTTTAAATTAACCCCCCTTTGAAAAACTATAAATACCCCCCCCCCCCCTCTTCCTCATTTCTTCACTCATCTCTCAATTCTCAATCTCAATTCTCAATTCAAGACTTCAAGTTAAATCATGCCTCGTACTTCTACAGTGCGCTCATATGTTTGGGAACACTTTGATGAGGTGGTAGAAGAAAATGAAGAAGTTCAGAAAGTAAAGTGCAAGAACTGTGGTCTAGTCTTAAATCGTCGTCCAAAGTGTGGCACAGGCAGTTTAAGGAGGCATATAAAGAATTGTCTTGAGCGTCCTCCGGAAATTCGTATTTAAGTTGATTTGAGACAATTTGTGTTATTTTAAAATTATTGGACATATTTATGCTTAATGTTTTAGTTTGTTAGATTAATTTGAAGTATTATTATGCAAACTTCAAGTATTTATGCTTAAAATTACTATTTTTTTGTTAATTTTTTTATTTTAAAATTATTAGACGTATTTATGCTTAAAATTACTATTTTTTTTGTTAATTTACTTGTTAAATGCAAACTTCAATTTCGTAATTTTGAAATAAATGTAGCACTTGCAATTTATTCCCATCTTTCTTGTATTCTTTATATTAATACAAAGTATTAATATAACTTACAATAGTTATACAAAATACAAAAAAAAATTAAAATATACACTATACCCAGCCCGGCCCGGCCCGACCCCCTCAACCCGTAACCCTTACGGTTCAATTTTTATCCGGATGAACCCGAACCCGTTAAACCCGGTAACCCCAACCCGTAACTGGCCCGGACCATAACCCGTACGGGTACAAAAATTCTCTACCCAGCCCGGCCCGGCCCACCCGTTAAACACCCATAGTACATATTACAATAATATGACAATAGTACCATCATTACCAATAGATTAGGTCGGTTGTCATTACAAATTGGATAACCTTTGCTGACCAGGCATACAGTTTGTTTAACAATAGAAGAATCTAGGTTTACAATTTTATTTTCTTAGCATTGTTTGACTCAAAAGTTGTTTAACACTTTTTAAGCAAATCAATCAATATAGATGAAGGGGTAAATCGTAATCGAAGATGATAAACCCTAGGATGATCTTGGTAATTGGTTCGGGTAAAAAATAATACAAATCGAAGAGAGAGAAGGTGATAATCTTCGAGAGATAAGAGAGAGAGATAATGTTAGAGAGATGAGAGAGCCAGAGAGCTTGTATTTCCAATAATGAATCCCCCCTTTTACAAGGCTCGGACCCCCCTTTATACAATAGAGGATCCTTATTTAAATATTAAAAGACAGAAATAAAGTACATGCTATAGAGGGGCCGACGTGATCATGAAGTCGTCCCTCTTATTATTCCTAAGTCGTCCTTCTAGCCGGACTCACATATATTCGGTCGGTCGTGCTGGCTTAGGGACGTGGTCGGTCAAATTCGACCCCATACAGTTAGTCCCTCCGCTCGTCGGGGTCGCAGCGGGATGCGTCCTCGATGGGCGGAATCGGTACCTCCGTTCCGGGAGAGTTTGACTTTGTCAAAGAATTGTGACGTGACAGGCAGGAGACAGTAATCATGACTGTCAGAGCGTCGACGCGAAACGCCTTTCCCCGTGTGACTTCAGCGTTCGTATGCATCATCATTGCGCGTATTCTCGAGGCAGGAAATCAGAAGCTTTTGGCGCTGGATTTCCCGCGCCGATTCGACGTCTGCCTCTTCTATTCTGGCGCCACCCAACCCTATAAATAGGAGAAGGGTTTAACCTGATTCAAACTTTGGTCATTTGTAAGAACACTCCAACCCTTCAGTGTATATTTTCACATTCCGGTGCATTTTCCTTCGATCGAAAGTCCCCTTTTTCTTTGTTGGGTTGTGCACAACTTTTTCTTCACCGAGATCATGCCTAAACCTCGCTGAAGCGACGAGAGGGTCCCGGCGGCTGCCCCATTGAACGTGCCGCCACCTTCCGATGGTGGAGAGGTGGAGGAGGAGGAGGACATCAGTCCTCTTACTGTGGAAGCATTATTGCCAAAGCATACCTTATCTCGAAGTGATTTCAGTAAGGACTCTCCCATTCCGGCTCCAGAGTTTTCCGAGTCGTTACAGAATCACTTGGATGACCTCCGCATGAAATACGACATACCTGCCCACGTAGAGATGGTTCCGGCGGGGAGGGATCGCGTGGATGTTCATAGGCCAGGATATTGTACCTTTTATGAATACCCCTTTTCGATTGGTTACAGCCTCCCTCTTTTCCCTTTGGCGGAGGAGTTCTGCCGGTTCTATAATGTGTGTCCGGCTCAACTTACGCCGTATACTCTGAAGGTGCTTCGACTGCTGACCAAGTACGCGGAGTTGGCCGGATGTGAAGTCACGATCCATCACCTCCTACAACTGTTCAGTGCCTGCTACCTAAGAGGGACCATGGTGCATTTGAGAGGCCGTGGTACGAAAGGGTTGGTGGTCAAAACCGACGACCGAGCGAGTCGTGGGTTCTGGCGCAAATATTTTTTTATTAGGACCGAGCACGTGGTCTTTAATCTTGCCGGATTCCCAGAGAGGTGGAACTCGAAACGTAAGTATTTGTAGTTTGTCAAATTCTGTGTTACCCGTGACTGTCACAATTCTAACCTTTGTATTGCAGCTATGGCTCATCCGCCCCGGCCTGTTGCCAACCTCAGGAGATGGGTTGCTGGCTTGCTTCCCTACGCGGAAGAGACCCGCACTTGGCCTGCCTTCATGCAGCGTTATGGCCCAAAAGTCTCTTCAGGTAGATTTCCGATTTTTGCTTTGTAAATTCTGCAACCCTGCTCACTTATTTTTATGGCGACAGGTCGAGGCGCTTCTAGGAAGAGGGCGCCAGTCCCCGCTCTCAAGCGATCCGACGTTGCCTCGGTCGCTCATGATATACTGATCGAGTCTATCCGAGAGGATCTCCCTCCAGCTCCTTTACAAGGGGCTACATCCACGACCATGGTAATGTGGGAGTCGGCATCACTGGCGCCGGCTCTGCAACCCGTGGATGAACCCTCCGATGGCGAGGAATCGTTAGAAAGAAAACGGAGGAGGCTCGAGAAGGGCAAGGGGGTGTCCACTGAAGCCGGAGGATGTGAGGTGCCTCGGCCGACGCACAGACCTTTATTCATGGCCGACGCCATTCTAACTGGGAGGTTGGCTCAACAGAGGAGTGCCGTTCCCGGTGCTAGTTCCGCGTGTGCCGTTGAGGGAGGGTCATCGACCAACGTCGAAGGACCTGGCGAGGAAGCGGAGAAATCGGACTCTGACATTGCTCAGGAGGATGTTGACGAGTTTGTGGGTGACCTTACCCACGTGGAGATGACGACGGATGGGTCCGACCGTCGTATTACGATTTCGGCGGCTTACAACTTGCTGTTGAACAGCGAGCAGGATGCTTCGGCCCTTACCCTGCTGTGTGCCGCCTCCAAGAGCAAGACGCTCAGTACTGTGGAGGATGCGGAGCTATCACGAAGGGTTTCCGGCATGGCTTTGCAGGTAATCCTTATTTCCTTTCTCCCTTCTGCGTGTTGTAAGACTGACTTGAGGCATGCTTATTTCTGCTTTTCTTTTTAGACCCTTGTTTTGGAGGTGGAGAGGGGACGCCGTGAGCAAAAATGGATGGCCCTCTACAAAAAGATGCTAAAAAAGTATCGAAATTATCGCTCTAAGCACCGAGCGGTGGTTGAACGGGGGCAGTCCCAATTGGAACGCAGGGGAGCTGAGCTGGAAGAGGTGGATAGCGAGCTGATCAAGGCCGTGGCCCGTAACAGCGAGTTGGAGGAGCTTCTCAGGATGAAAGATGACGAGCTTGAGCTGAGCCGTGGGGTGGCGGCGGAGAACGTCGACCTACAGCGGAGGGTGGCGGATCTGACCGCCGAGCTCGACGCCAGGATGGCGGAGAACAATGGACTCTCTCAGCCTTCCTCATCTCGTCCCTCGCCTGGTCGGAGTACGCGTAGTAGTGCGCATGAAATGTGGATTTTTGCGGAGGCTAAGCTCGACGTGTATAGAGATCTTCATGCCGCGGGCCGGGCGACGGAGGAGGAAGTTCAGGCACGGCGAAACGAGGCTCGCGCTGCTCGTGAGGCTTGTGGTTATTACCCCGACTCTCCCGATGGAGAGGGGCCTGCTTCTGAAGACGTCAACTGGCTCGACTCCAGTTCCTGGTACAATGATGTTTACCTCCCAGGGGGTGACGGGCAGTTATAAACTTGTACAATGTATATTTTTGGCTTGTATAGTGTATTGGAGCTCGTCCGCGGGGGCGAATGTAAATATATTTTTGTTGTAATATAAATTTTATTTTTGCTGCTTCGTCTATTTGGTGCCTTCCCTTTCTTCGGTTTTCTTTTGTAATGCTTAGCCTCCGTAGAGGTTGTTCTTGTCGTTCGTCAAAGGGTCGTGCCGTGGTTCGAGTGAGGCCGAACCGATTCGATGGTCTTGGCCATTAGGATGTTGCTTCGACTGTTGTCGAAGTAGTATCCGTCGTGGTTCGAGCGAGGCCGAACCGATGTCGATGGCCTTGGCCATTAGGATGTTGCGTCGACTATCGTTGAAGTAGTATCCTTCGTGGAATGGGGATTAACTCTTGTTCGTGTAATGGAGATTAACCCTTGTTTCATTCAGTGGAGATTTCTGTTCATTCAATGGAGATTTCTGCTCATTCAATGGAGATTTCTGTTCATTCAATGGAGAATTCTGTACATACAATGGAGAATTCTATACATACAATGGAGAATAACTAGTGTAGTCCCTTCACTATATTGGCCTGCGGACCGTGTCGATTGGCCGATATGGTGAACCTGCGCTCCTGTTCCACCGGGTATCCCCTTCGCCGCCTCGTTAAAAACCTCCCCGAGAAAACCCAATTGGGACAAAACTCGGGTCAGGGAAAAAGAGTACGACTTAGGAGATGCCTTTCAGAAGTGGAAGTATTTGAGGTGGGCGACGTTCTAATTGTTTTGGAGCGGTTTTCCCTCCATCGTTTCTAGTTGGAACGCTCCTTTGTTCGCCGCTGCTATGATTTTGTATGGTCCGTCCCAGTTGGTCCCCAATTTTCCTTCATTCGGGTCTTTCGATGCTAGTGTTTTGGC
>NW_017670832.1:218273-292343 GCF_001879085.1 Nicotiana attenuata | reverse complement strand
TGCTTAAAATATTTTTTTTTTGTTAATTTACTTGTTAAATGCTAACTTCAATTTCGTAATTTTGAAATAAATGTAGCACTTGCAATTTATAAGTGCAATTTTTTTCCATCTTCATTGTATTCTTTATATTTTTACTTTATATTAATATAACTTACAATAGTTATACAAAAATACAAAATACAAAAAAAAGTTTAAAATAACAATAACTCGCCCGGCCCGGCCCCATGAACTCGTAACCTTTACGGTTTAATTTTTACCCAGATGAACCCGAACCCGTTAAACCCGGTATGCCCCAACCCGTAATCGGTCCGGACCATAACCCGTACGGGTACTAAATTCCCCTACCCAGCCCGGCCCGGCCCACCCGTTAAACACCCATAATATATATATAAGATTTAATTTGTAATGCATATACAACATTTTATGCTTGCTGTTTGGTGTATAAAATAGCGAAACAACAGCAAGAAAAGAAACATAAGATGCAGCAGCAACAAAAATGACATGCGTGTATAAAAAAGATCCAATTTTAACCACATTATTCTGTCATTTTTACAGTGATTTCTTACTGTTTTCTTCATAAAAATAGCACATCAGCACCAAGAAGGAAAACATAAGATGCAACAGCAACAAAAACAACATTATAAATAAGAAAGATCCATTTCTACATGTATTACCATATTTTTATGCAATTTTACAGTAAATTCTTCATGTTAGATTCATTCATAGACCAAAACAACAACAGCAAGAAGAAAAAAAATAGATGCAACAGAAACAAAAACAACATGATATGTAAAAAAGAACCATCTTTTAACATATATACTACATTTTAAAGCCTTTTTTACAGTGAGTCTTGTTGTTTGTGCATAAAATAGCATAACTGCAGCAAGAAGAGGAACAACAGACGCAACAACAACACTGGTAGATGAACTATTTTTTTTATATCGAAATATTTTTTTCAACTCTTTCGATATAAAAAAAAATTATGAACTTTTTTTTTCCGTTGTAGCAGGAGGAGGAACAAAGATCCCAGCAAGTTCTTCACATATCCTCCCTTCTTTCATTATCATATGGAAAGTAACGCAAAATTTTAGCTGGTTTCTTTTCTTTCTTTCTTCTTTTTCTCTTTCCTCTTATCAATAGTAGATACATGATTGTTGTTGCTCTTCTCATTAAGCTTCTATCTAGAAGTGTGACAATACTTGCATGTTTCCTCATTAGCATCATCTTCCCAATATAGCATGCAGTTATTTGGACCAGCATCTATATTGACATAATCAAGACAAAGCTTGTTGATGGTATTCTTGGCTTCATAAAAAGAATCAGGGATCTTTGCAAAGTTAAATGCATCCCTTAGAAGATCTAGTATCATAGTCATCCCCTTGTCACTTAGACTTAACATGCACTTTATGTGATATAATTTTAACAAAAATCCTAGCTTTAAGTACTTGGACCCTTCATATAGTTCTTGACCTCTATCTCTAAGTAACTCAAAAAAGTCTTTATTATTTGAAGCGAGAATATCATTTAATGTTTCTTATTCTTCCACTACTTGTGATGGACCTACATCAACGCCCTCATGCCCTAAGCCCCGAAATGCTTAGTTAATTAGCAATTCTATAGTATTTTCAGGAGGTGGTGCATCTTGAGTGACCTTTATGTTTCTAGAATTCCGCAACACATTTATCTCCCCATGAAAAACCCAAGTGGCATAATTTTGAGGAAATGGCTTGCAAATCAAATGATTAAGCACTATACCTCTTGTCTGTCACTTTCCAAAATCACATTTCGGACAAGGACATTTTATTTTATCTCTTATAGCTCCATTCATAAACGCAAAATCTAGAAATTGATTCAAACGAAGCAAATATTCCGTTGAGGTTCTTTGCATTCCAATCCAAGACTTGTCATTAGAAAGTCAAATTGATCTAAAAATTTCAGAAGTGCAACTGTCAATGAGGATTCTTTTGCGCAAGAGAGTTCGATCAAAAATCAGAATAGTTTTGCAACCTGTTAGTAAACAAATTAGAGTGGGGTAACTTGATAATGTCTGTTGTTAGGTTTTAAATATTCCTAAATTATATGTTTTTAACAGAAATTAATTTGTGTATGATTTTACAACTTAATCTAAAAGTAATACTCAAAGTTATAAAACTACATCTCATAAGTCCATAAGTATTGTCATATATAAGAACTAAAGAAAAGCATCCTTCCTCACAAAGGCACATTTTAAAAATTAAACAGTGTTAATAAAAGTAAATATTTCACACTTATCAGACAATGAACAACATTCAAATAAATCTACTGTTGCTTTAACTCCAAATCTACAAACTCCTAAAAAATTAATTTTAATCGTAAATTTCAAGCTACTAAAAACGAGAAAAGAAGAAAAAAGTTTCAGTCATACCTAACAAAAGCATGCATATATTTAGAAACCAAAATACTTTCAGTCACACTCAAATCGTAGTGAAAATCGAACATGCAAGATAAAAGAAAGACCTTTAAGAAAATATAACAATGCATGTGCGGAGAAATTACTCTGACCGAAGCAAATGGCAATACACTTGAGAAATTACACAAAATCAGAGAATGAGTAAAAGGAGTTGGGAAAATGAGGGAAACGAAAAAAAATTATAAATTTAAATCTAAAAATTCCAAGCTAGAATCCATATATCTATGGCTGGCCCATTCTTTAAATAAAAGCAATTACCAGAATAAAATTAAAAATAAAGCCAATAGAACAGATTACTTGAACAATGGTAAATAATATTAGCAGTGATTGAAGTTTCACTGCTAAATTTTTGAGACGTATGACTATTTGTTTTTCTTCAGATTGGGGGGAGTGAGAGAGACAGAAATGTATTCTAAGGTGAGAGTGAGAGAAAGAGAATGGGAAAATGGGTTCGGGGAAAAAATGAGGGAAACTAGAAAAATAACGTGGGAAAATTTTAGCGCACTTTATTTTTATTTAGCAGAGGTCTTGACTGCCCCAATTGAAAGATAGATTCGGCGGCTTGGTTGATCCCAACAATATAATACATTTCGCGGGTGTTAATACCAACCTCCGCAAATAAAACCCCGTAAATAGGCCCTTTTTTGTATTGACCTCGCTCCGAAATTCGATAGCTGGCTCCAACACCTCTCTAGCACCTCAAATCAATATCGAACGATCCGAAACTAGTCAAAGAACATGCAAATTAATCAAAACATATCCAAATACTCGTAATTTAATAATTAGAAATAATTTTCAACTCCACACAAAAAGTTAACAAAGTCAAACCCAGGCCCCACGCGCCCGAATTCCAATAATTCTCGAAGATAAATACTAACCGTAGCACTGCAAGCTTAAATATATAATTTATTCCCAATTTCATGTCTAATTTCGTGGTCAAAACTCAAATATATCAGGGTTTCTTTTAAAATTTTACCATTTCTACAAATTTTCATGTTCAAATCTATACGTAAATTATGTATTTTACTCACAACAAGTAGAATCACTTACCTGTGATTGATGATGAAAATGCCTATCCAAAATTTTCCCAAAATCGGCTCTGATGAGAGAAACAAGATAAAAATGAGCTAAGTCCCGATTTGCAATCGTACACACTGCCTAGTCGTCCTCAATCGCGATCCATAACTTGCCACGGATCGCAAAAGCCAAACCAGCCTTTCCCAGGAGTCCTTCACGAACGCGAGGTCCCACTTGCGATCGCGACCCTCAACCTGACTAGCCTACGCAAACGCGTGCCCAGCTCCGCAAACGCGAAGGCCAAACCTTCCAGCCTCAGAAAAATACCTTCCGCGATTGCGAACTCCCTTACGATATCGTGATGAGGAACCCTCCAAACCAGGCCACTCTACTATAGCATCGCGTTCGTGACCCTAACTACGCGAACACAAAGATCAACCACACCACCAAAACGCCATCGTGATGCCTTCCCATGATCGCAAAGAATAAATTCTTCTCCAGCTCCAACAACCGTTCACGATCATGATAACTCCTACGCGATGGCATACCCCTGACACCAGAAACCAACAACTACAAATCAAAGGGAATTGGTCTGAAACCATCCCGAATCATACCCGAGGCTCCCGGGACCCCGTCCTATCATACCAACAAGTCCCCATACCTTATTCAAACTCATCCAAAGGCTCGAAATGCCATAATAACATCAAAACCACGAATCAACGATCAAAATTCTTCCTTTGACTTTCAAACCTTCAAACTTCGCTGAATGCGTCCGAATACTTGGATATTCTGGATCACGATCAAACTTCACACACAAGTTTCAATTAATAAAATAAACCTATCTAAGGTCTCGGAACACCACCCGGAGTCCGATAATACCAAAGTCCATTCCATGTCAAATTTAGTAAATTCGAAAACCTTCAAAATGCAAACTTTCTGTAATAAACGCTGACCAGACCACCCGATCATACACCCAAGTCCGAAATCGCCTTATGAACTTATAGGAACCTTCAATTCCTGATTTCGAGGTCGTTTACTCAAAAGTCAAACTTTGGTTAACTCTTTCAACTTAAAGCTTCCGAATCGAGAATTTTTCCTTCCAAATTAACTCCGAACTTCTCGAAAATCAAAACAACTACACATGCAAGTCATAATACACAAAGTGAAGCTACTCAAGGTCTCAAACCGCCAAACGACATGCTACTATGCTAGAACTCAAAATGACCGGTCGGATCGTTACAGTTACGCGGCAATTATTATTCCTAATCCAAGCAACCAAACACTATATTATGTTACGTTGAATATTATGTTGAAATTAATTATTCCAAAACGTTTAATAAAATGACCTTTAAGTAACTAAAATGTAAAAAACATAAAGTGGAAGCAAGCAGCAACAAGGGAGAAACAACCCATCTTTTTCTTTTTGGGTGCCATAACTTTGGTTTGAGGTTAGGTTTTTCCAATCCAGGCTAGGACATGGTGCCAACCTACTTTTACATTGGAAATACAGATAAACCACCAAGAAGACTTTAGGCGGTGAATATAAACTCCAAGTCTATCCAACTAGGTACTTGATGCAATTACTTTTCCTTTTTGTCCGCATTGAATGAATTGTTAAATACATGCTCCCTTGTAGGAGTGTTCATAAAAATCCGAAAAACCGAACCAAACCGAAAACAAAATCAAACCGATCAGAATAATCGATACTTTTTGATTTGGTTTGATTTTATTTTGAATTTTAAAAACCTATCAAATTTGGTTTGGTTTTGGTTTTAATAAAAAAATAACCGAAAAAATTGAACCAAACCGACTATAGAAGTAGCTATTTTAGATTTATTATTACACCTATACATATGTATATTTTTGTACAAAGTTTCTAAAATTTTATGGTATATGCTAATCGTTTGCACTTTTAGTAAAATTCTTTGCCTTTACATTCTTGTTTGATCGGTAGTTTTCTTTTGCTAAGTATAAGAATCCATTTCATGTTAAAAATAATCTATTTTTAATTGAGTCCTTAAATTATTCATCACTACTTGATTCAATTATCATCAATATATCTTGGTAAATGATAGATTTCTCAAAGGGCAATTGATTTGATAGTGTTACATTGAAAATGTAGTCGTCGAAATATGTGTTTGGTAGCTTGTGTCTCATATTTAAGAAAAAACCGATAAAGAACCGAAAAAACCGAAAATCCGACATAAACCGAAGCGATAAAAAACCGACTTAATTGGTTTGGTTTGATTTTAATATTTGAAAAGCCGACTTACTTGGTTTGGTTTCTTTTTATGAAAAAACTGATCCATGGATACCCCTACTCCCTTGTTTAGTTTTGGCATACCCAAAAAAAAATACAAATTTCTAAAAAAAAAAGATGTATTCACTAAATTACTCTTAATTAATTATTACCTTATCTAATTGAGATATGTATTTAAGGGCAAACTTTAGAAAAATAAAATTAATTTTTTTTTAATTATGTAAAAGGGCATTTATCTTGGACCAAAATAAAAAGACCAAAAAGTCACTTATTAGAGAAGAACAAATTCTCTTTTGCTCAAGCAAAAGAACACGGTTTCTACTTGTTTAGAGTCAAATGATTAACATGTTACTTGAGCCGCGTATCAATTTAATATCAGATACATAAATCATTGAGTAGGTGTAAATAATTGTCAAGAGTAAGTATATTTGTGTAAATCTTGGAGTTAGGTGTCTAGTAATATATTCACATTTTATTACCAGATTTTGTCAAGAGTATGTATATTTGGTCTCATTCAAATATTTAATAGACTTTATTTGTTAAATTTAATGAAAATTGTAAAAAAAGAAAAATCACTAGACAAAATATATCCAAAAATAAAAAGCAAAAGCTACACTTCTCTAGATAAAAGAAATAAATAAAAAAAATAGTAAAAACTGTACAAAAACTGCATCTCTAAATATGAAATTTCATTAGATCCTATTCTTTACCATTCTCAGTCGATCTAACAGCTAGAATCGAAAAATATTTTATGAAAATTATAAGTGCATATTCTTGGCAAACCAAAACTACTTATATGGATTCAATTACTTTAAACTTATCCTAAACAATGTTAGGGATTATTTTTGTATTTTTCTCCACAAATTTATGAGTATTTCATATTACACCTCTGAGTCTATCACTGACCTCGTCTTCTCCGTCTAAATATTTTGATAAAAAAAAAAAAAAGCAAGATCAATCATTCCACAGATTCTGTAAACATCATTTATTTACACACAACTTGAATCAATTAAATCAACACAGAAATCCTATTATCTAGATGAAACAGGAACCTCAAAGAACAACAACATGATGCCACTGAAGAACACCAATTCATCCTGCAGTATCCCTTCTCTCTTCATCTCTCTCTCTATACTCTGCATTTTACCACTCTCCCTCTTCTTTTTCCACTCCTCTCCAACCCCAATTAACCCAAATTTCAACTTTCAAGAATCTCATAATTCCATCAAAGTTTACATAGCAGATCTTCCAAGATCCCTCAACTATGGATTACTTGAAAAGTACTGGTCTTTAGATTCTGATTCAAGAATTGGGAGTGAAGTAGACAATGAAATAAGAAAGACCCATATGGGCAAAAGTTCCCAAAACTTACTTCCTTATCCAGAAAACCCAATAATCAAACAGTACAGTGCTGAGTATTGGATCTTGGGTGATTTGATGACACCAGAAAATTTAAAGTTTGGATCTTTTGCTAAAAGGGTGTTTAGTGCTGGGGAAGCTGATGTGATTTTTGTTCCCTTTTTTGCAACATTGAGTGCTGAGATGCAACTGATTGTAAATAAGGGTGTGTTTAGAAAGAAGGAGAGGAATGAGGATTATGAGAGACAAAGAATGGTTTTGGATTTAGTGAAGCAAACTGAAGCTTGGAAACGATCTGGTGGACGTGATCATGTGTTTGTTATTACTGGTATGTACGGGAATTCACTGCTTTTTATGCATACTTGTATGTAATTGGTTCATGACATTTTAGCAAATTTATTCTACTGCTTAGTATGCTGCTTCTGTAGAGATGATGCATCAATGTTCTTGAGGAAATATGAAGTTATAATTCTTTTATATATTTGGAGATGATTTGAGAGTCTCAAAGAATAGAAAGTTGAGTTGGATTGGAGGAGACAAAATGCTACTAAAATGTAAATCAAGAATGACTGCAATTTTGATAGGGAAATTTTAAGTTTGCTATTGTACTATTTCTAGTATTGCGGATTGCGATTAGGGGATTTGTGAGTCATGATAACTGTGCTCTGGAGTCTGTTGATCTTTCTAGTTATTTGTTATTGCGCATTGGTGCTTGAGAGATTGGATAATTGTTGTTTTGGATGAAGCTTGTATAGTTCTTTCTTTATGATGTGTATTAGAGACTATTGGGTGCCACCAGTGCTTTTTTCAATAGAATTTGATCTTTTTACAGTTAGGGTAACCATTTGTTTAGAGAGGTTCCATTCTTCTATATGTGCTAAATTTTGGTTTTAGTAACTTCCGAAGTGTGCAAGTAATCTGCATATGAAGTCATGTGTTTTTTTTTTCTGAAATAAAAGAAGGAACTGAGCCAGTTAGGTTTTCTTGATATTCTTTTGTAAATGCTCTTCAAAATAGCAAGAAATAGGTGAATATCGTGCTTAGTCTTTCAGGATGCAGCTCAGCTTCAACTGAACTGCAACAATCATCAATCTGATTTATGTTGTGCTTGGACTTTTAGGCTTTAGCTTAGCTTCAATTGATAGACGTGTCAGGCTGATGCCGTGAGATTTAATCCATAGATTCTCACATAATACTTACTTTGGTTTTATTTCAATAATCGTGGTGTCTGGACCAGCTTGCGCACACCTCGACTATTCCACGGGTTACTTGCTATCTCCCACTAACACAATTACCGACTCTATCCACCAAGGCTTTGACAGAAGAGAATAATTCGCCTAGTGTTTTTGCCTCCGCTGGGAATTGAGCCTGAGACCTCATGGCTCTCAAAAAGAAACAAATGTTGGCTGTTGTGCACTATTTGCATGTAATTGTGTGTTCTAGATTTACTCGTGCTACTATCTTATCAAACGGTCACTGAAAAAGAATGCTAAAAGTTACTGAGTTCTTATGCTTGCCGGTTCCAACTTGGACTCTGGTATCTTGGAAAACAACTTAGAATGTTGTATAAAATCATCCTGATAGGGGCACTTCTGATTATAACAGAGCCTGCATTTTTTACCAGTCTACATCACCAGAAGCTTGTGGTTTAAGCGAGCTGTTTGATTTTAGGTTTTGGTTTCTTAATTTTATTGGGAAGCTGCTGACTTACAAAATATATGCCAAGTAGTAACTACGAGCATAAAAGAGTTTAATTAGATTCAGTAACAATTCTTTGATTTGTCAAATATGTACATACTGAAAGTGCTTATGCTTGAATCTTTTGAAGCAAACATAATAAGCAGGACTGAGTTGGACTGCTTGGAGACCTTCTTCGGGGCACAGGGATTTGGTAGGGCTGTGAAAAGTGATGTATTGACTTAGGTAGAGAAAATATTGCCCTGCTTACTTTTTGCATAATTGAGCAATGCTCCTAAGGGAGATTCTTCAGTTGCATCTGAGTTAATTCTTCATGACATGTATCTGGTGAAGTGCACTAATATTTTGATGGTATTTTGTTGAGTGAGCTGCATCTTGCTATTTCACTTAAAATAGTCTCCTTCCCTTTTCCACCCATATTATTTAGTCCAATGCAGTTGTGATCAAATAAATTACACCGCACACATTTTTCATCGCCTGATCCTCTGCTCCACCTTGAATATGACACGGTATGCTGTTTTATTCAGTTGCTTTATCTGTTTATCATATTCATGTCTGAACTAAAAGTAGCAAATAATCCCGAGTTCCAATTTGTAAAATGTCTCGCCAGCCTGCTTTCCTATTGACTGTGTAGTTGTTCTTTCCTAATTATGTTCTGCCTGAAAAAAGAAGAAGAGGGAAGTGGAACATCCTAGCATCTTATAATTTAGTCTCTGCAATGTCAGGTTATTTTACAACTTGAAGCATTCTTTGGCAGACCCTGTTGCAATGTGGCATGTGAAGGCTGAGGTTGCTCCAGCAGTTCTTCTGGTGGTAGATTTTGGTGGGTGGTACAAGCTTGACTCGAAAGCGTCTAATGAGAGTTCATCTGACATGATACATCACACCCAAGTTTCGTTGCTGAAGGATGTAATCGTGCCTTATACGCATCTACTTCCTCGTTTGCCCTTATCTGAAAACAAGAAACGAGAAACCCTTCTCTATTTCAAAGGAGCTAAACATAGGCATCGGGTCAGTATTATTAACTTTTTCCAGAACTCTAGCTAAATATAATCTGCTACCTGCTTCTAACAGTATTGCCTGTGTACGTTCTATTTTTATTTGCAAGTCAAGTCAACTATTTTATGAATAATGTTATATCTAATTTAAATGCCTTGAAAACTTTGGATTTCAAACTTTGGGGAATGAAATGACTTCACCAAGGGAACATTTTTAAAGCTTGGGAGAAAACTAGGAGCTTGAATTATACCAATGCCCTGTAGAAGACAGGTTGTTTGAACCCAAGGGTATGACCTAATAGTCAACAAAGTAGGTGAAAATCATGGAAGACGAAGGTTCAAATTCCAGTAGAGACAAAAAACACAAGATGATTTCTTCGCATTTGCTTAAGCCGTGGTGGGAGGTAGCAGGTAGAATAATCGAGGTGTGCACAAACTGATCTAGATTCTACCGTTATCAAAAAGAAAGGGAAATAAAGAAAAAGAAAAACAAGGTGTTTGAATTATACCATGATGCTGTTTCTTAGTCTATTAATAAATAATCATGCAAAAGTTTGGTCACTTAAAGATGTCGTTGTGCCGTGTAGCTATTTACTGCCTCTTTGACCTTATATTACAGACAAAAAAAAAACCCTTCTTTGCTTCAGGGGAAATAAATATATGCATTGGGTAGTATTATTGAGTTCTCCCGGACGTCCATATGACTATAGTCTGCTTGCAATCATACTAGGTAAATGATCTATTTTACTTGTGAGCTTCTTCACAAGATATGACTGGAACTCCTTTTGATCACAATGCAGACGGTATAGACTATTCTATCATCAGATTTTGGCCTACTATAAATGAACTTGCTCTGTTTCCAGAAACTTTTCTGAGTACAATTAAGTACTAATTGATTGGAAAAATTATTGTTAGGGTGATGCATAAAAAAGACTTACACAATTCTGTTGTGTGCGTGCTGTGCTTGGCCAGACATGCAACGCTGTATAGGCTTTTCCATCTGTCAACAAGTGCCTATATTAGACGATAACATCCCTCTTCTTGCTCCCTAGTTTTAGGTCATTAAGTAATTTTTTTGTGTGCAGGGAGGCATCGTTCGAGAAAAGCTTTGGGACTTGCTAATAAATGAACCCGGGGTAGTGATGGAGGAAGGCTTTCCAAATGCCACTGGGAAGGAGCAGTCTATAAAGGGTATGAGGACTTCAGAGTTCTGCTTGCACCCGGCAGGGGACACACCAACCTCGTGTCGGCTTTTTGATGCCATTCAAAGTCTTTGTATTCCCGTCATTGTTAGTGACAACATTGAGCTCCCATTTGAAGGGATGGTGGATTATTCAGAATTTTCGCTGTTTGTAGCAGTTAGTGATGCACTTCAGCCAAGTTGGCTCGTGAACCATCTTAGGAGCTACTCTGACGAGCAAAAGGATAGGTTTCGGCATAAAATGGCTCAGGTGCAGCCCATTTTCGAGTATGAAAATGGTCAACTGGGTGGTATCGGTCCTATACATCCAAATGGTGCTATAAATTACATATGGAGAAAGGTTCACCAAAAACTGCCCATTATTAAAGAAGCTGTTATCCGCGAGAAGAGGAAACCTCCCGGTATCTCAGTTCCTCTTCGTTGCCATTGTACTTGATAAATTTTTTTTTTTTTAATTTCATTTTTGTTTTCTTCAAAAGGTAAAAGTACTATATACATCATACATAATTCATGAACTTGTCTAGATTACATAGTTCCTGCAAGTTCTTTTTTCATACGAGTCTTTAGCCCAAAAAAGGGGGAATCACATTTACATTAAAGATGATAGTTTTTCCAAAACATTTTCTTCAAGTTGAGTATTTGTGATAAAATGTGTTGAGTATTTGTAATCAATCAAGCAAAGAATTTCTCTTGACTCATGTGTATTGTTTAAATGTCTGTTATAATCCATTGATTCACATGGAAAGCTGCTGTGCAATAGTTTTTTTTTTTTTTTTTTTGGGATATTTTCTGTTATCCTAAATAACTGCATCCCAAACAAGTTGTGGTTGGCTATATGAATTCTCACCGACCATATTTCTCGTTTAAATTTAGCTCACGCCAATACCAAAAGGAAAAGAAAAACTCGTGTGGTTTTCTATGACCACAGTCCCAGACTCTTGTAAAAGTCATGAGAAAGGAAGAAAATTAAAAGCAAAACGTGACTGGAGATTTCTTTTATATAATGAAGTAACTTTTATTGATGTAGCAGTTTATCTTATATGCAAAGGTGAAATTACAGATATAAACTCCGTACCAAATAATATGTAGTTTCTTTCTCTATCTTTTGTAAATGATCGGTCAAGCTAAACCGCCAGACATAGCAACAACGTTTACATTTCTGGGAAAAAGAAAACAAAAGAAAAAAGGTCAAAGTTACATCAAGAAGGAGAGAAAGTAAAAAAGAAATGTTTTTGCAAATATATAAAGTAGTTGGCCAAGAATGGAGACTAATCTGAAAAATAGGAAATCCGTGAAAATTGAAACGTGATCCCATAAGTAAAAGAGAAATTGCTGTTAATCAGAAATTTGTGCTACTATTGAAATTGAGGTAAGAACAAGAGAATCCAATTCCTTTGTTTTCAACGGATATATGGGCATCATCTTCTCCTGTCCATGTATTAACTTAACTTCCGATATTACACAGAAAAAAGGGAGCTTTCTTTCTATGAAGAAAGAAAACATCAATTTCCTACAAAGAGAGGTACGCATCTTTGCATAAAATGGGAAACAAAAGAGAAATGCTTGATTTCATCATCTCCACCAAGCCATACACTAGACACTAGAGAGGTATTCCTTTTGTTTTCTTTCTTCAAAATTTAGAGGCTTTTCTATGTATGTGTGCATGTATATGCGTGTGCGTGTAAATACATACACACACACACATATATATTATATATATATATATTATATATATATATATATATATATATAGGTTTCTTCAGTAACCACAAAGTGCTTTTAAAATCATTGCTTTGGCTTTCCTATGTTTGTTATTTGATCTTTGTCGCTAATGCCCATACCAAAATAACACATGCACAAACAGACACACAGAATACAGATAAATAAGCAAAATATTTGAAGGAATAATCCTAGAGCATTGCAAAATATTCATATCATGTAAAGTCCAAGGGATGCCTTTTTTTTACAATTACTCAGCAGACTTGCTATATTCAACCTAAAATGACCTTAAAAGAATCAATAATGAAACCATCCCCATAAACTTGCTATAAAAACCGCAGAAATGAGAAGGGGGGCATATATATGTATAATATATACCTAGGTGCTAGGACAACGAGCATCCTAGCAGCTATGTACAGAAATTAATGGCTGGATAATATGTAGCTACTATGGTAAGGAAATGAAACCACCAAAAAGAAGAAAAAAAACAATAGAAATCAGGTAATAGTATCGTTTTGGTTTCCATGAGCAGTTGATTGGTGCTCATGTCTGTTGTGCTCCTCTTGAAATTTAGACTTAGCATCTTCATTACTACCAGCTATGCCACAACGTATGGAAAGATTTGAAGGTCTTTGGGAGCACCAATTTTCCGGAACACTTAGGAAATGTGTGTCGATAAACTTTCTAAATCTCTTTTTATACTCCCTTGGGGAGATGACAGTAGGAAGCTGATTCTTGGGAACCACAAGCGAGGATTTGACCCAGTTCTCAAGTTGTTTGTCCCATGTGTACTGCCTGAGGTAGTCAATGATGCCACAAACAAGTTCGCGGCGCTCAGTATCCACTCCAACAAGTAAAGAATAGTCCATCACATTGACCGACTGTTATTCAGAAAATGATACCAGTTTAGACGCTAAACCATAGAATTGCAAGGACACATTGTTTATCATAAGCAGAAGTCACATGCCTTTTAGCACAATTATGATTTGGTAAATATGAGCTACAGGTATTTATTAGTAGGATGTCATGCAAAACTTACATTGAGGAAGCCACAGTCATTCCATACGGCTCGTTGCAAATTCCTCTTTGATCTCGTTCCAACATATAAAGGAGAGATGTTCATGTCATTCACAAAATTTTGGTCCAAAAGAACATCTCCTGCAGTATCGCCAGCTGAATTAAATCGAGCATGCAGAGCTCCTTTTAGATCATATTGCCTAGTAATATTTCTTCCAAATGAAAGGTTCTCCATCACCATGAGATCATGTCTTGTCTCTTTCCCACTTTTTGTTGGCCTTACAATGACCTGCAAAACACAAAAACTGAGACAAAAATCCAACAGGAGCATTTGTACTGTTCTAATAGCCAGAAAATGAAATTTGTAGCTGATTAACAAACCTGATAAATTCCAAGAACTTTTGCAAGGCAGGTTTGATTGCCCTTCTCGTAGCACTGTTCCATGTACTCAAAATAACTATGACCAAACTTCAAGAACGAGTCAAATTCTGCTCTCAAGATTTCTTTGATGATGAACCGGTCATCGAGAGTTTTGGCAAACAAGGATTTACTTTTCCCACCTTTCGCATCCCACTTCCTACACCTACTTAGAGAAGCAATATAATCAACTTCAGATGGGCAACATCGACCTCGCAAACGAGAAAAATGGCTAGCATAGAGACACATAACTGAGTATTTACGCTTCCCAGGCAATTTTCCCGAACCAAAGGAGATTTCAGGATGAACAGCAGCAGAATTTAACATATCTAACCCATCTAAACTAGATGAGCGTGTTTGTTCTGAAACTTGGGAAGACTGAATCCCCTCTAAATCTAAAGAACCAGTTGAGGAGAAATGAGGAGAAGTCAGTGAGAATAATCGCATTAAGCTTTTCGAACTCTCATATGCATTACCATCCATTCCTCCATCTTTCCTTCCATCATCACCAAGATCTTCACACACAATTGGCAAATCCTTCAGCCTTGCTAAAGCACAAGCGATGATGCTTGAAACTTCATCTTCATAATCAGACAAAACGTACTTCTCACTTCCAATGGGAATGTGCAACTTTGCACCCTCATCAGTAACAAGTTTGTAAGCTGTAGTTTCTACCGCATGGGTTGTGATGGGTCCTAATTTTGGGGGGTAACCTCTTTGCAGATCCTTCATGTATTCACGCCGAATTTCAGGGAATGGAGCCCACCACCCTTTATCATTCTCAATATTGTCCAATTGAGGATCCATAGAATCTCTGCCAGTCCTCCCATCAACACTAGAAAGACTTAGTTTATCCGACTGCAGAAGAGTGGGTGAAGGAAGATTCGATTGTAGATTATTTTCGTCACCAGAATGTGAACAATTAGATTTCACTGCAGGATCCTCGACGGATAATCCATTTGCAGTTATTTTTGCTGCAGTAGATAACTCAGTAACTTCAGCAAAAGCAGATGAAATTGATGATGCGCTTTCTTCTCTAAATCCACTAAGATTAGCATCAATAGGAATTTCCGCAATGAGAGAACCATTTGCTTCGGCAGATACCAGGTTCAATTTCAGATCACAATTATGGTTCAGAAATTCACAACTTTCTTCAATGGTTTCTGTCCCATTGTTTTCCTCTGCAGAAGAATCCTCAGTGAACTCTATATTCAGATCATGAGAATCGTCCAAAGTTATGTCACCTCTTCCCAGATTAGCTACTGCCTCATAATTAGTATCTCCTTCAACGCTGCACTTTACTTGTTGCTCTTTGTGGCTAATAGGTTCAATATCTGGCACTGTAGATTGCTTCGGGTTGATGCCTTTGGGATCACTATCTGTATAATAAGAAGATAGCAATGAATGAAGACGGCGATCCCACACACACGCCTCAAGCAGAAGATCAAGTCGTATTCTGTTCAAGCTTAGAAATTTATAAACCACAACATCCTGACTCCCATTCTTAACTACATTTTGTATGTCAACCTGAAATAGAATCCATATATGAGAAAAAGAAAAATAAGTTTCTGAAACTGAAACTTAGAGACTCAATTATGATGGACAAATCCACCATGGTTGATCAAATTAAATCCTAGAACAGCAGCAAAAGGGAACTAACCTCATGCTGAGATCTCTCTTAGATACAACCATGGCAATGCCTCAATCCAACATGGTTCATCAAATAAAATACTATAAAAATAGGTAAAATCCTAGAAGGTAGCAGAAAGTATCTAACCTCGAACTGAGATCTCTCTTCCTTCAACATGTTTTCAATTTCAGAAAAATCCTTAATTGATCCTTGAAGATTTAGCGCTGTTCCAAGACGAGACTGTACTGCCTTCAGAGCTTTTTCTACATCAAGAAACATCATAATCCCTTTCATGTGCACCTAGTTTAAGAAAGAAAAGAAATCCTAGGTCAATTTAAACAATACGACATGCAGATTCCATGTTCAGCCAAATATACAAAAGCATGGGTACATAAAAACAGGATCCCACAATCGTAAGAGCACATACATCATCAAAGTCCTGCTTAAGAAATTCTCCTTTAACGGAACTGCTAAATTCCAGCTCCTTGGGAGGAAGAAACACGGAATAAGTAGTTACAGTAGAGTACTTGAACATAGCAACCATTCGCCCTAACCTGCACATGTTTACGGATGACATGAATATCTTCAGAGAGGACAGATGAAATACGATAAAAATCCTCATGAATCAACATGGCTATTTATCTCATAAGAAACAGATCTGACGATCAATACGAAAAATAATGATGTCAGATCAAAGGGAAAGGGGGGGGGGGGGTAAAAAATAGAAGCTTCTGATGGATAAATAGCCACTGGATACAAATGTATAAATATAACAAACTACTACTTCACAAAGAAAGGAAAATGGAACTATGTTAAGTGGTCATACCCAAAGAAGTAGAGGAAATCCTTATCAAAGGAGTGACCACAGGGAGACAGTCGACTAAAAAAAGAGGAATTTGAAAAACTGAGCTCCAAAAACTTTCCAAAAGAAAAACCGCGTGAGCAAGTGGATATTAACACTCTTTTTGTGGATAATGAGCTTCCACTCTGGGATTTGCATTTACAGCAACGACTCCATATCCAGAGTTTCCCTTCACGTTCACCTCGCAGACCCTTGTCCATGGGAAGATGCCGAACTTGAATGGTTAGGAGCTTGTTGCGATGCGCATAATGAAAAATGTGAGCTTCAGGGGATTCACCACAGGTCTTGCACTGCTTCTGCAGAAAAAAGAGCTTCTTTGTGAACAACATAAGCAAATGTTGCCAGCTCGAGAAAATACAAATTAATGCAATCCCTTTCAGCGATATTCCATTAGATAGATTTGGATTATTAAAGCCACCTCAAATGATGTGAATTTAACTGAAAGGACCTTAATGCAAAGAAAGAGTTTGAAGTGGAGAAAAGTTGAGTTATAAGCACCTGATTTAGCAAATTATCCTGCAAAAACTTTTCGAGGGGAATATCAAAATCTCGATAGAACTTAATCCGCGAAAAACGGCTATGCTCACACATAGTCCCTCTTGAAGCATTCCGGCGGGACATCAGAACCAAAATACTCTCAGAAGCCAATGACGATGCCATGTCATCCTTCATATGTTCTTGGTCTTCAAGCTTTTCACCAGATACTTGTGATTCCAAAGATTCTTCCTGCGGCAGAGGTGGAGTATGATATTGCTCCTTTTCAGGTGCATTCACCTCATTAGAACTCGGTTTTTGTTCTGCATCATTATGATTAATCAAATCAGGCATATTAGAAACTTGAACATCAGCTTGTCCCTGATCATCTTTCGTGGCTCCATTAAAACTAAGATATGAGGACATGGATTGACGAGAGGTGGAGAAGAGAGGAAATTTATCCCCCACAATCCTTCTGACAGAGGACGAGATAGATGATAATCCAGATAGAACGACTGGGTTGTATGGCTCATATGGTAGAGATTCGCTTTCTGTGTCTAACTTATGATTTATTTCTTCACGGAAGCCACTGGATATTGGAATATCAACTGTAGAGGATGAACTGGTTTCAGCGACATGCTCCTCAGCATTAGATATAATTCCTTGTCCATCAGTAACCGATGGTGTTTCATTACCAAGTGTTAGATTCACCTCCTGGCTAAGAGGAAGTGTTGAGAACATTGCTTTTTGATCCAGGAGGAAAGAAGTCTCTAGGATTAAATTGTACGCCACGGCAATCGCATCATCTTTCACTACACGTTTAATCTTCTTCAATTCAACACTGTTAGATCCCATTAACAAAATCTGCCCAAAAAGTTAACATTCAGTGGACAAACAACTAAATGCTCCGGATGTAGCAGACAAGGGATAAGGAAACACCGAGTAGACAATCCATGTGACCTGAACAGGCTAATTCAGTAGCATTTTTTTCAATTGCTCATGGAGTCAAATTATCGTTAATATTGATGTTCTTTTTGGTTAGTCATTTGGGCAGTACCAGATTAAGGTAACTCCATAGTTAATAGCAAAACCAGTTAGCTAAGAAAATAAACTTAACAAGTTATGTTATAATTTCAAAATCTTCTGAAAACTCGTAAATTAAGAAATAGTTTGAAGTTTTACTCAGCAAGACAAAAAGGAAAGGGAAGCATCAGTCAAAATCTGGCATCAAATAGGAACTCCCAAGTATAACAGCTCCCGCAATTGTTGAGTGTGTATGTGCACGAACAATGTTACTACAAAGAGAGACATCGATGTGCCAAACTGTATTTAATTTTTCAAGGAGTCATAACACCAAAGTGAAATTCAGAATGCTTATTTATCAATGCATAACAACCTCCTTCAAAATGCAATCCGATCTTATAAAAGAAATCTATTTCAAAGCAATTGACGATAACTAATTATCCAATTACACAAGCTTATTATGATACACCAATTATTTCGGTTACAAAAACTCATTGCCACCTTGTATATGCCATGTCATCAATCTTTTTCTTTTCGATAAGTTATGCCATGCATCAATCTTAAGAAAGATGTAACAAGGAATTTGACAATATGGCTAATGAGCACAACCAAGTGAAGATTTGTAAGGTTCACAATGCAATATTCTATACTTTTTGTAGCGCACCGGAGAAAGACGCATCTCCTTCCAACTTATATTCAGAACAAGTTAACAGATAAATGCATGATCCCACTATCAGTAACACATTAGAAATCATCAATCAAAACAAAACAGAAAATAAGCACACTCACTGTACATCCCAGACGAGTAGGACAGCCCTCAATAAACATCAATGTTTTGCTAGGCTTTTTCCCGGCATCACCAGAAGTAGAATGTTCTTCTACAAACTTTTCGAAATGAAAGGAATCACACTGCATGAGCTTTTGGCCAACCAATACATCAGCAGATAATGAACCTGTGCAACGAGCAACCTTCTCCAAGCGATGTTGTTTCATATCAAAGACTAAAGTTAATCCTTTCTTCAAAATAGACTCCTGTATGCTACGAGAAACAGCATTCTCCACTAAAACCACATTCGGTTGGTATCTTTCTATCATATCGAGGATAGATTTCTCACTATCTATCTCCTGGTAACACAAATAAACAAAAAAAGACAATCACTAGCCAAAGAATATGCTCATTTTGGTGATTTGACACATCGCAGAATTGTTGTTTACCTGTTGCATGGACTCAAATGATGACAACTCACTTGAAGAGAGCCCTAGTGCACCCTGGATCAAAAGCAACCTAGGTTTGTCGTACTTTGTTGGCATGTGCTTGTGCGCAGCATGTTTTTTAAAGACCAGCCCCCTGACAAAACGACTACAAAAAACAAATCCGTTAAGCCTGGAGAATTTGGTGATCCCTCCATCCCAAAGTCTTAGTTTGAATAAGCACTTATCATTATAAATTTTACAATCATACTGCATGTTACAGTGAGTAGACCATACGAGGTTCCTATATGTATAGAAGCTTGGGTGTCTTGCATAGAAAACCATGCCCTTTTGTAATGTTTTTCAATTTTTAGTCATCTTTTTGAAAACCCTTTGAAGTCTAATTGTTCAGATGCCGTTGTACCTCCGTTTTCAAAATTCCAAAAGACTGTCAATTTTTGGAAGAAGTGTGATAATGGACATTAATGAATGCATGGCAGAGGAAACCAAATGAAAAGGAGAATTGATGAATGAACACTGCCCAATATCTAATTTTCCTAGGTTTGAATGAATTTGGAATGGAGTAAGTATAACATAGATAGGGGAATAGTGGCTAGAGTGATACCTTTGGCTGGGAGAACCAGTTGAAATGCATTTTATCTTCACATATTCTAAAGGATTCATCTTTCCTTCTGTAGCATCAGGCTTCACAAATGAAGCAGCCTCCCATGACAAGGAAGTGATTATATCAAGCCAGTTATCACCTTCTTTCCCCGAAGTGGCGACACCAACAGATTTAAGAAGGTCACTAACAAGGGCCTTAAGCTTCCCATTCATTACTTCTTGCAATGCCTTTTGCCTTTCCTCTTTAAACTTATAACTACCAAAACCTTCTTCACCGAAGCTGATTAAAGATGCTGGCCTGCCCCATATCCGACCATCACTACATTCATCATCCTCGTCGTCATAATTAGCCACACTGCCCTCAATATCATCATCATCATCTTCTGGTTGTGGGGGCAGCCAGAACTGGGCATCAAATTCATCATTACAAGAGGTTCCAGCTTCGTCATCATCATATCTTTCCCTTCTACCATCCTTGGGTTCCTCGGAATTACCAGTTCTCATTAGTTCTACATCCCTTCCTATGCATTTAGCAGAACTAGAATCTTCTTGACTGCTGTCTGTACTACATGCATCTACATAAACCCTGATAAAAAGCCAAAAGGGGAATCAAGTCAAAATAAGTAGGCTCATTCATTATTCAAACCAGAACACTCAGCCTCTCTACTAAACCTCCACCTAAGAAAAACAATAACATAACTAATTACAACTAACCTCCCATCTGTGTTTGCATCAACTGAAAAGTCACCTGAATGGTCACAAAATAAGGAATCAGCTTAAAGTGTATGATAAATGTAACTAATATGTCAAAGTATGAGATAAAGAAAGGAGAGCGTACTGCAACACGAGCCATAGCTGTTTATGCTTTGTAATGAAGCAGCTGGATTGATCATCCGACTTGCATTCTCTTGTGTTCCGCTGCAAAATTGGCACAATTGTTCAGAATCCCTGCAAAACTTTAAGGAATTTCCACTTTCCAGTTTTTCCATGCTTCCACCGGGCTTTGTTTATTGAGCACCACAGTATACACAAATTTTATTGGACGCCAGGAATATCTTAGACCTGCAAACTTACCACAGCCAAGTCAATAATGTGAAGTGAACAACTTAAACAAACAAAAATAGAGTCATCCTCTCAACAAAAAAAGAGTTATATGATGCGGCAACCTAATCTTTCATATGAAGACGACCAAGTCTATGAGAACGCTTAGCCGTCACCATGTATAAAGTTCTATAAGAAGCTCTCTCTATAATTTTTTTTCATTGGCCAGTTTCCAAGAAAGTCCCACGTTTATATGTCATAGTTTTTGAAGTATAGAACATAAACAAACTGAAGGAGGATATCTGGGTGTTATAAAATGATAGCAAGTATATGACAGGCTCCCACATATTCCAGATTCCACCATGCGTATCTCGCCACCTACAAAAGCTCTACCCACCTCCTCACTAGTCCAGTCACGTCTCACCCTTTACGACACTCCCTTCTGAACCCTATTACCGCTATCACTTTTGCCATGTGTGTTCTCTTGTCTTGGAGTTGTATTAGAAAAATAAAGAAAAAGTTTACTTACAAGACGTTAGACATGCTTGGAATAGGCAATCGTTCTTTTCAGTTGTCCAATTGCCAAGTATTGAACTACTTTCAAGTTAAATCACAATAATTTTGAACTTATGATGATCAATGCACCCATTATCATATATCTTTTTGACTCTTATCTTATATGAAGTTATTCCAAAACATTCAAACTTTTCTAAATGGAGGGGATACTTTATAGGCTTCGACAGCAAAACGGGCATTGCAACAAACAGCTTCTGAAAATGAAGATATAGGACGGAGAGGGTACTTGTGAGGCTTAGCTTCAATTGCTAAATAGGCATTGCAGTAAACAGCTTATGAAATGCAATTGCTGAATTCCAGAACACTAAACGTGGAAATGTAAAACTGTTTACGGGAAATTATGAAGAAATAGAATTTGTTGTCCAAATCAAACACAATCAGCAGTTAAAGATTTCCTAAGAACAAACACCATTAAGGAAAAAGAATACACTCGCAACTGTCAAAACAATGATATAAATATGATAGAACCGACAGAAAACAAAACATTATAGCATGACAGTTCGGTGGTTTCAGTATAACAATGACTAGCCACAAACAGGGATGTAATCTTGATCTTGAATCATTATATTAAGAAAAACATAAAGTGGATAACAGTTACTATCATTCTCTTTTTTTGTATATAAGTAGGATAACAGTTGCTACAATTATTTCTAGCTTTAGGCACAAACCTATATACCAATTACCATGAATTAAAGAGCAGGAAGTAAATCGGGATTTCCCATTCAAAACCATTTGCACGATACAAGAAAAACAAATATTTCTTTATGATAATAAGGACCACCAAAGGTTGTGGTGGGATGGATAATCTCGGGTTAAAATCCTGGAATAGAAAAGAACCATATAGGCAGCGCCAGCGTTATCAAAGGCGAAAAGCGCAAGAAAGCTCTAAGGTATATTGGGGCTTTAAGCGCAAAGCATAAATAAAAGGCGCAAATGGAGAAAAACTACAAATATGTATGTGTAGTCCAAAACCAATATCTATAAGCATGAATACCAAATATATGGACTAAGAAATTGAAGAAAAATTACAATAAAGTGAAATATCAATTGTTTAGTGTGGCATCTTCAGGATTACGCTCATTGGCAAGGAAAAGTATGCCTTAAAGCTTTGATGACAACGCTGAAACGCCTTAGGCGAAGCGCTCAATATGTTTTGAGCCTCGCTTCAGGACTTAAGCGCACTTTAAGCACGCCTTTGATAACACTGGCGCTTCTCCGCGGCCTTATGCGACAAAAATCCGAATTAGTCCGGGTAGGAAATGAAAGCAAAAGATTAAGACAAAAAGGACAAAAAGTAACACAGATTGAAAAAAAGAAAATCCCTGCACTGCCAACTCGTTTAAATAATAGCCGCCAATGAAAATCTAGAAAACTTAAAGCTGTCCTAGATTTTCTAATATCAACACTTCTTCATGAATCACTAATTAACAGAATTAGTTTGTCAGTAAAGAAGAAAAAGAAAAAGAGATTCTTCTTATATTCATTAAGAAGTTTGCCTCGAACTTATATACTGTAAATTCTCCAAGAACTTACATACGAAACAATTTAGAGAGCGGAAAGAAGTCATTAACCAAATTGCAATGCCGTAAACAAAAAGATTAATTCACAAAGACGAAAAGAGAATTGGTAGTAACCCCAAGTCCAATCTGATCAACATGAAAAAAAATCTGTACAATAGACCCTAATCAAAGAAAATAAAAACATCATGGACTTAAAAAACAATAAATATTAACAATCAGCAAAACAGAAAGCTATTAAAGATTTCAACTTAACAGTGACTTACAGTTAAAAGAACCAAATTGACATGTTTATGGTGCCCCTCCAAATCAACCCTATAGCGAAAGATCTTTACTACCCAGTTAATATTTCCCAATTGGGTATCCCAAAAATGGAAAATCTTGGAAAAATTAAAGAAAGTTTAGGAGAGGGAGAGACAACATTTGATTTTAAATGAATTTTAAGGAAAGAGAAGAATGAAGAATTTTGGAAAACAATCTTTTTGGTCCAAGGTGGGACCCACTCTTGTTTACTGCTTTTCAATTTCTTTTGCTTCCTTCAATGGCAAATTTCAGTGACATAATACCAAATATTTTTGAATTATATTGTACTCCTCGTTGTTATTTAGATTTTCAAATTTTCAAAAATTCAAGAGGCAAAAAGATGAATATACACCTCTGTATTCATTTAAACTTTCTTGAAAAATACAAAAAAAGATGTTTCTTTTTCACACTTGTTTGTGACTGGTTACATATGGATATCCGAATGGATTTGATTGGCTTCTAGCAGATTTTGTTAAAATTATTGGCTTTTTTTTTGCCTTTATTGTCATTGTATCCCGTTAATTCTTTACTTTTGCATTATTTCTTTACTTTCTCTTTTTATAATCAAGAAATTTCTGAGCATAAATGAACCAAAATCAATGAATAATAGGTCTGTCCCTTTATATTTTTGCGCAAGGATTCGAAACCACTTTATTGTCATTGTATCCTTTAATTATTTTTACCTAACCAAGTTTACATTTTTTTTTGTTTTTGGTTACAACATCTAATTTGTTTTTACTCATATTAAAAATTCAAACATACTGTTATGGATAAAAATATCGTTTACTGATTGGTATAATAGGTGTATGAAATAGTTTGATTCCCATGCTGAAGCATCAAAACTATGTAGAACTCTTTATTTAGCCGTTTCAACAATTTTAACGTACTAAAAAGTCAACCGAACACAATCTAGAAGTTGTGGAATAAATTGAAAATGCTCCAAAGCAAAAAAAATAATTTGAACGTAGATTAGACTTAGACGTCTTATTTTAATAGTGAACTGATTACCCAATCACTTGTTAATAATGGGGAGAGGAAATCTTGTTCTTTATATATATATATAATCACCAAGTGGTCTTATATAAATAATCGCCTTGGATTAACTATGTGTAGTAACGAGTTCAAAAACTATTCTAGAATTGAATTTTCTTGTGTTCAAAGAGGTGAAAGTATTTAGAAGCCGATGTTCAATGGCAATTTGGCAGAAATTTTATGGGGCGCTCGCCCCTATTTAATTTAATGAGTAGTTCAAATTTTTATTTTTATTTTTGGACAGTGAACCTTCCACGCTCAATTTTTCTCAGATCTTCCTTTTTATATGGCTTACTAGGGGTGTACATAGGTCGGGTTGGTTCGGATTTTACAAGTATCAAACCAAATCAACTGTGTCGGGTTATTAAATCTAAAAACCAAATCAACCCAATAAAACTCGAGTTTTTCAATCTCAGTTTTTCTCAGGTTTTCTTGGGTTTTCGGGTTATTCGAATTTTTTTGGGGGTTTTTCCGGTAAAATCTTCGTAGAACAAAACATATAACTTGTGCTCAAATATTTCTTTAATCCTAGTAAGATACAACTATATAAAGTACTTTCTAAGAAAATAATACAAAATATGAGATGTGTCATGGCATTATCCTAAAATATTCAACAATAAAGACAATAAAATTATGTAATATAAATATTGCTAATTAAAAAGTCATAATAAAAATAAGCATAATCTAAAAGTACTAAGTCATGCTAAAATAAGTAGACTAATAAGGGAGTATTAATTACATAACTAAACGCTAAAGAAAAAATAAAAATAGGTTATGTATTTTTATCTAACTTATTGCAAACAAAAAATAGATATTCAATACATTCCCGTTAGTAGTATTGAATTGAATGTCTTTTGTTAGCATTAGTATTGATTTGATTTTGGTTTGGGCTTTTGTTAGCATTATTTAATTTACTAATATTAATGGCTATAAAACTTATNTATAATTGAATTGAATGTCTTTTATTAGCATTAGTATTGATTGGATATTGGTTTAGGATTTATTTGAGTTACTAACATTTATGAACTATAAAACTTATTGGAGCATCTAAAAATCTTGAAATAATACGTGAAAAGATAAAACTATGAAAAAGCTTAAGAAATATTTATACTATACACTATAATAAATATTTTTATGTATTAAATATATTTAAAACTTCTATACATATAATGTCGGGTTGGTTTGGTTTCGGTTTGACTTTTTTTAGTTAAAACCAAACCAAACCAAACCAAACCAATTATGGTCGGGTTTTTTTTTCCAATACCAAACCATAATCGGGTTTTTTTCTCGGTTTGACTCGAATTATTGGATTGGTGCAGTTTGTCGGTTTCCTTTGTACACATGGATAGACTATTAAATTATAAATAGTGTACTAAGAAACAAAGGGGAAATAGGTTCCTTATAGTTATACCTACGCGTGCGTAGACTCCGAA
Source organism: Nicotiana attenuata (assembly GCF_001879085.1). Classification (NCBI taxonomy): domain Eukaryota; kingdom Viridiplantae; phylum Streptophyta; class Magnoliopsida; order Solanales; family Solanaceae; genus Nicotiana; species Nicotiana attenuata. Next base: position 266,502 of record NW_017670832.1, on the reverse strand, counting down.
AAACATGGTTCAATGCCCCTTCTAAGACGGCATTTTTGTCCACCCATGCAGACAATGATACATTTATAATTAATGAAGTATATTTTACAAGGGGATATTGAATAAATGACTTATTGTTGACAAAATCTACTATACTAACTATTTTTGCCTCATGCTAATCTACTACTAACTATTTTTGCCACATGCTAAACAATCTTCGCATAAAACAATCACTACATACTAGTGGTAAAAATCTGGACTATTTCGCCTAGTTCAGGGTTAATTTGACACTTCCATATAAAGATGTCCCAGTAGACCATAGTCCGTCAATTTATTTGATTCTTCCTAAATATATTACTAAATATACAAACACTGCATAACAAAATAGTATCAAAAGCAACATAAAATGTTACGTAAATTTGGTATAACGACCAGACCGATCATTTTGCTTTCTAGAACCCCATTCCTCTACTTAAAATTTTCCGTAATTTTCCTGTTTTATGACTTGCAGGACGATTGGTTTGGTTTTGGAAGGGTCTGGGTTGAATTCAGAACACTTAGTTCTATAATAGTGGCCTAAGGTGGCGAAGTTTGCCTTAAGTCAACACTTTGAGTAAAAGACCTCGGAATCAGGATTTGAAGGTTCTAACAGGTTTGTATGGTGATTTTGGACTTGGGTGTATTTTCGGATCGAGTTTTCGGATGATCTGGGAGCGATTCGGCACTTATTATTGGAAGTTGGCATTTTGAAGGTTCTATAGTTCGCTAAGTTTTACTTGGAGTGGACTCTGGTAAAATCGGATCCCTTGGTTATTCCAAGCATGGTGATAGGTTCGTATTATCATAATGGACTTGTATGTGAAATTTGGTCCCATTCCGAGTTGTCTAAGTATGATTCGTTGCGTTCGGAGTTAGTTGAAAGAAGATAGAAAGTTGGAAGATTGATTAGTTTGGTTTGGGGTTCGATTCTTGGTTGCGATGTCATTTTATGTATTTTGAGGTCTCGAGCAGGTCCAGATTATATTTTTGAACTTGTTGGTATATTTTAACGGGATCCCGGTTGGCTCTGGTGAGTTTCGACCATCCGGAGCATGTTCAAAGTTGGCAAATTTTTGTTGGTGATGGTATGCTTCGCGATCGCGAAGGAGGTCCGCGATCAGGATGAAGAAATTTTTGAGGGGAAGCTGTTGCTCTTCGCAAATGCAAAGTAGGCCCCCCGAACACAGTGAAGGACCTGGCTACTCTTCACGAATACGAAGGAGCCTATGCGAACGCAAAAAAGGGAAGAAAGGAGGGGGCTGGCAGGACTTGGCCTTTGCAAACTTGGGAGGGGAAACCGTGAACGCGAAGGGTTGGGTGGCAGTGGCCTTCGCGAACTTGGGAGGGGAAACCGTGAATGCGAGGGGTTGGGTGGTAGTGGCCTTTATGTACACGGGTGTGAGCCCGCAAATGTAAAGAGGTAGGACAGGGCAGGGGCAGCGTTGGCCTTCACGATAGCAAGGGTTCTTCCGCGATCAAAATGAAGGATGCATGGGCAGAATATAAGATTTAACTTCAGGACTTAGCTCATTTCATCCTATTTTCTCTTGGCTTGGGCTATTTGGGAACTTCTTGAAGAGACATTTTCATCAAGTATCACTAGATAAGTGATTCCTACTTGTTGTAAGCTAAATACATGGATTGTATGTGGATTTTAACATGGCAATTAGTAGAAATTATAGGGTTTGGGTTGAAAAATCTAAAATCGGTAGGATTTGACTACGAAATAAGGCATGAAATTGAAAATAAATAATATATTTGAGTTCGTGATGCTATGGGTAATATTTAGCTTTAAACATTTCCTAAATCCAGGCACCTAGGTTCGGGGTTGACTTTTGTTGACTTTCTGTGTGGGGGTTGAGAATTGATTCTAATAATTAAATTATGGGTTCTTGAGTATATATTGATTAGTTTTCACGTTCTTTTGGCTAGTTTCGAGTCACTCGGCATTGATTTGAGGTGTTAGTAAGGTGTTGGAGCCAATTATTAAATTTGGAAGTAAGATAAGTTTCTTGTCTAATCTTGTAAGAGGGATCAATTTACCCCCGTAGGTTTCTAATTGCTATGTGCTGCTTGCTATGGGAGCTACGCACGTACGAGGTGACGAGCGTCCGTGCGTAAGTTAGATTCTTGATTATGTCCGGGTAGACTTAGATTTACGCACGTACAAGGTGACGAGCGTCCGTACGTAAGTTAGATTCTTCATTATGTCCGGGTAGACTTAGATTTACATTATGCCTTAATGTACTACTTGAATTAATCTTTCCTGTTTAAATACTTGAATTCATGACTGTGCTTGATACTAGAACTTACATAGTTGACCGAGCCTTGTTACTTTAATTTTTGGCGGAATACTTGATTATCGGTAGAGTTATGCTTTCTCTTGCGTTTATATCCTCGTGTTGTGCTTATTTGATCAGTAGTTTCGTGATCACTTAAACTATGTCACGACTCAAATCCCTCCACGGGGTCGTGATGGCACCTAATTTCTAAAACTAAGTAAGCCGATCGCTAAACATTATTTAAAACAATAAAGCATGCTATAATAAAAATAGAGCTTAGCATAAATGCGGGAATAAAAGTAATACAAGCCAAAGTGACAATACTCAATATCACTCCCAAGAAGTAGGTAGTACAGAGTCATAAGATCTAACTGAATACATAGGAATATCTCAAATGTACAACACAATTCGGATAATAAAATGACAGTACAAAAAAGGAAAGGACTTCAAAGGACTGCGAAGGTCAATGAAGCTACCTCGAATCCTTGATTCGCTACCTCAACACCTAGATCTGCATAAAAATATGTAGAAGTGCAGTATGAGTACACCACGGTCGCTACCTAGTAAGTATCTAGACTAATCTTGGTGAGGTAGTGACGAGGCTCAAGTCATGTGATACTCACTAGTTAAAAATAACCTGTGCAATAAATCAAAACACTGGCAACATAAAAGATAACAGAAACAACAACAATAATATCATCGAAACAAGTGATAACACTTAAAAACAAGAAAACAACTCGGCTTCAACATCAAATCTTTAAAATAGAAATCCACACCAATGATACCTTACACCCACATTGTCAACTTCACTCGCACGACAAAGATCTCGTGCCACAATATCAATCACACTGGTACGATAAAGACCTCGTGCTAATATCAAACACACTCGCATAGAAGAAACCTCATGCCCGCACGGTAAAGACCTTGTGCCTATATAAACCACACTCGCACGGAAGAAACCTCATGCTCGCACGGTAAAAACCTCGTGTTAATACCCAAACATTCCGTTCAACATGTCCAATGTGCCACAAAATCACAAACAATAATGCCAAAGCTTTTATCACTGGTACGACTTCATATTTTTATCAACAAGTGCACGAGGACATGTAAAATAGTAAGGTACGGATGGGTATGTTGATACCCAATTTTTCCCTGTATTTTTTTAAATATGCAAAATACCCTCAAAATAGCATATATAGGCATATATAAGTACATCCTAATATCCTATTATTTTTTCTTAATTATTCAAAGATTTTTAAATCAATTTACTACCCTATTTTATAAAAAAAACCCAATGATGGTCCCTAAAATTATCATTTTTGGTGATTCATTTATTGGATTCTTATGTTTGTACCAAAATATGGCTAAGATATTTTTTACACATTTTTATAAATTTATTTGGTATTTTTAAGGATAAAATTGCATAATTGCAATATTAGCCATTTTTAAATTTAAATCCGTCTCATATTTATAAAATGGGATTTTATATTTTTAAATTAATAATTATATATTATAAGACATTTTAGTACTTTTAATTTGTTTCCAGAAATTTGTTTATTATTTTTTATAAATTAAGAGGGAAAAGAGGCTATTTAAGTTATAGCCACATTTGACTTTCTAATTTGGCCTAATTAAACCAAAGCCCCAACCCAAATTAGACCAATCCAATACCCAGCCCAATCCTAATTATCCTACCCGACCCACCTACCCCATCCAATCTGGACCGTTGATCATTCAGATCAACGGTCCCCGTTTAACCTACCTAAATTAAACCAAACGACCCCCCAATACCCCTCATTTTTCCCTCACTCGTCTCTATCTCTCTAACCTCTGGTTCTCTCTAGAACCTTCCCCACCCCCTCATCTTCGATGAATTCTGTTCATCTTCTCCGGTCACCCTCTAACCTAGATCTATGGTGGTTTCACCACCACCAAGCCACCTATGGCTCCTTATGTTTGGTTGACTGAAGCTCCATGACTCGGCCATGAAGGGTTATGTCCAGACTTCTATCGATTCGAGTTCCACGGCCATCTCCGGTCCCGTTCCGGCAAGCTATGTCTATTTCGAAGCCTGGTCTCGACTCCTTTTGCTTAGATCCAAGCCTTTCTCGTCGTTTGGGTTCCTCTGAAAACCCTAGTTTTGAGGTTTTTCTGATCTCTTTATATCTGTTCCATATCCATGCTTTCCTTAAGATTTTAAATGATTTTCCTGGCTTTTCTTTCAAAAACTACTTTCAAAACCATTTCTTTTCCGATCTAGGGTTTTTCTGAAAGTATTTAAATATTTCTCTAACTTTCTTTTTTGTGTGTATTTGCCTCTATTGTGTTCTTGTATTTTTTCTTCTACCATGTCCTTGTATGCTTCTTCTACGGTGTTCTTGTATGCTCCTTCTACTGTATTTTCTTATACTGTGTTCTTGCATGCTTTTTCTACTGTATTCTTGTGTGTTTCTCCTACTGTATCTTCTTTTACTATGTTCTTAAGTGTTTCTTATTAAGTTCCACATACTGAGTTCTGGTTAAGATTCTTCTAAAAAACGTCTTAATATGCTTCTCCTACTGTTCTTATCAATTTTCCCATTATGTTTCAAATTAGTTTCTTCTACTCTGTTTCCTTTGAGCTCTTCTACTGTGTTCTGCATGTTACTTTTCTATTATGTTTCTCATGAGTTTCTATTGCTGAAAGAAACGTGTTAGAAGTTTCAGTTCTTTTCTGAGACCTCTGAACCTGTTTCGATTTAATTACTTGCCCTCTCATCTATGCACTCGATTAATGGTGGAAACCCTAGAATTTGGGGTTCTTCCAAGTTTGGCTATGTGATTTGCCTGAGCTAGGGTTTTATTTCAAAACCCCCAACTCTTCAGACCAATTTCGAGTCTCTGAACTGAGTTGGGACATCCTTGTCTTTCATACGACTCTGACTTTTGCTAAACTCTCCTAAAGTCTTTTACACTGGATTCTTCTACTGATTTTACATTGACACGACATCTTCTTTCATGCTTGACATGTCTGTATGCTCTTTATATGTGATGAACTTCCCTCTAAAATGGCTTTCGAATGTGTGATTAGTTCAGACTCCCTTCTGAATAGGTCTGCTTGATTTCCTTTCCTTGTTTGCTGATTTTCCCTGTGACTCGACTTGAGTTAAAAACCTTTCTCAGCTTTTTCATTCATACAAAATCTCTGACCTCTGATTTACTGGCTACTAATTGATTTTCTTACCTTAATTGTACAACCGCGTATTTCAAAATTCTGTACTTAAATGAAACTTCTATGTATTTACCCCTAATTGCCTACTTTGCACAAAGTGCTTATTTAATTTCTTTCCTCAAATAGTTTTTACCCGTTTCTGAATTCCTTAACTAAGGGAAGTCTTGTGTGATTGATTCTTAATGGATATTCAGTTCCTCAACTGCTTTCTTGCCTTATTTCTGCCTGATTTTCACACTATAAAGGCACGACCCTTTCACAATCTCAACAAAATTCACAATCCTTCTGAACTCATACTCACATACAATAGTGTTCTCTCTTCTTGTCTGCAGTGTGGCCTGTTTACAAGACCTACTGCTTTTCTCTATTTGTTTCTTTGAAACTGGTATGTCCTGATTTAAGCTTCAGCATCACAACAATGTGTTTATTTACAGCTTGTGTATCCATGTCTACTTACTGTTCCTGTAGAGTTCAATATTTAAATTAGCATGCTGATTTCTTTCTGCTTGTTTCTGTTATGAATCCCTATTCCATACCCCCTTTATGTGTTTGAGCTATGGTTTAAGACATGGCAATATGTAAGTTATTATCCATGAATTAAACTTGATCCTTTGGGATCCCGGCCTCTAAACAATGTGTTCTAACAGGCTTATGGGTATGCTAGCACTCCCTATTACTGGGTATGCCCACAACCTGCTCTTGCTTCTTTCAACTTCCCTATTTCCCCTGCACCCCTATGTGTATTTATTTGTAACTGTTTCCCTTTCCCTTTCCCCCTTTCAGCACTCTATTTCTGCACTTGCACTCTCTCTTAGTCCCTAAGTTCTGCCCCCTTCTTGTGAGCCTTGCCTTGGGACCTTGAGTTCCCTCTGAACTTGGATACTTGAGGGCTGGCCCTTCCACACTGCACTATGTCTTAATCTGGTGACACATTTGGGTGTGAGCACTGCCCGGAGTCCATATGAGACTCTTAGGGAACTCTGACACATCCAAATGGGAGAAAGGCTTTGGATCATGATCTCATTGGAGTTGGTTTACTTCATATTTCAGACAGGAAGTCCGAATCAGGCTCTCCTTGGTTGCACTTTTTAATTTCCGATGTATTCTTTTATTTTTCTGGGCTGTAATAATTTGTAATAAACTCTTGGGGATGGCTAGTGAAAAAGGCAGGGATAACTATGTATGCAAAGGGTAGATATCCTGCCTATAGGTACTTTCTGAATTTCTGCACTCCCATATAGATATCCTGTCTATAGGTACTTTCTGAATTTCTGCACTCTCGTATAGATATCCTGCCTATAGGTTATTTCTGAATTTCTGCATTCTCTCATATAGATACCATGTCTGTATGAATTCTGCATTTCTCATATAGATACCATGTCTGTAGGAATTCTGCATTCTCTCGTATAGATATCACGTCTGTAATTACCCGGAAATTTGAATTCTACATATAGAAAATACGCCTATAGGTCTTTCTGAATCTCGCATATCCATTCTTCATTAGGCAACCATGTTTATAGGTCTTAATCAATCAACTGCAATTAGATATCATGTTCATAGGATCAGCATCTAGATATCATGTCCATAAGGTTTCTGCATTTCCCCATGTCTATAAAAAGGTTTAAAATCAACAACGCATAGAAAGCAGGTCTATAGGAGCATTTAATCAAGTCTGAATCGCTTCACTCGCTTATAAGTCTAAAACCAGTAATAATGACGTACTATCAGTTGCAGAACTTATGATCCCTCGCTAAAACTTGCCTTTCTTTAATAACTGACTACTTTTCTCAAATCAGTATGTATTCAGTTTACTTCATTGTTTCTGAAATCAGTAGATATCATGCCTATAGGACCCTCGTCCAACACTTAGGCAAACCATAGGGTAAATTTTATAAACTGAATCAGATTTTTATTAGCTACAACCAGCAGGCAGGCCTGATTCGGGCTTCTTATCTGAACTATGTAACAAATCAGTCTGCCTCAACCTTTAAGTTTTAATCAGACCCTAAACAGTATGTGCAAGACATGCTAAATTATGTGCTTCTCTGTCAAAGGAGGTATATCTGAGCCTTTTACTTGTTATGTGCTCCCCCTAACTTGCTATACGTATTTTTGTATGTCGCCTTAGAGTTTTGCCTTTTAAACTATAAACAAGCCTAATATCCCTTCCCGTTAGTAGTCCTAAATGCCTCCGGGACTGATAGGATTGGGGCGGGTAATAGCATGCAATAAGTAAACGAGACCATTCCGCGCTTTAATACCCTAACGGGGTGGGAAAGGGTAGATATGGATATGATGACCACGCGATAACATCACATGTAGCCCCTCACTGAGGAGTGATTACCGGATGTTTTGTGGGGTGATCCATTATTATTTATAAACCTAGGAGCCCCCTCCCTTTGTTTCTTTGTTTCTTTGCTTCTTCTCCAATTTCAAACTATTTCTTTAAGAAAAATCAGCTTTCTTTTGGTTCTTTCTAACTTTGTTTATTTGTAACCATTATGTGAAAATCCAAGAAGTCTTTATTTGCCTCTGTGTTATTTGCGCTTAAGTTCACAACAATAGTTTATCCGGGAACCACACTAGTGGATCCTGAGGGGTGCCTAACACCTTCCCCTTGGGATAATTTCAAGCCCTTACCCAATCTCTGGTTATTCAAATCAAACCCTTCTTAGTGTCCTAATGCACTTTAATCATTAGGTGGCAACTCTTCAAATCAAACCCAGTTCCCCAAAAGGGAACGAGTTGTCCTCCCAAATGTCATAAACCCAATTTCGCGAGAAAAAGGGGGCGCGACAGGGTATTTAACAAATAAAGCATTACTATGGGTAAAAACAAGTGTAGTGATCATGTTCATATAGCCAAAAAGTGATTAATCATGGTTCATGTGCAATACACCCTCAAATTAAGGCATATTAATTACCTAAGACCTATTCCAGTCACAAACCACACATAGCACCCATGTACATGCTCGTCACATCGTGTACACGTCGCATTCCACATAACAAAAATAAGAAATTACGGCCAAATACTCAGGAATTCCCCCCTCTCCCCATAAGGTTAGGCAAGATACTTACCTAAAACGAGCCAAATCAATACTCTAAGAAGCTCTTCCTGCGTGAATCAACCTCCAAATGGCTCGAATCTAGCTAGAATAACTTAATAATATCAATAGAAGCCATAGGAAACAAGCCCAAAGAATAAAGCTAAGATCTTGGTTCAATTATGCAAAGTCAACCTAAAAAATCAACCCCGTGACCGCACTCCGGAACCCGAACAAACTGACAAATTCCGAACACCATTCTGATACGAGTCCAAATATATGTATTTCATCTAATTCCAACCTCAAATCGACCCTCAAATCATCAATTTTCACTCTCCAAAATTATAGTCCAAAAATCCCCAAATCCCACCTTAAATTCACATAAACTAGGTGTAATATCTATGAGTAATCAATATCTAACACCAAAATCAAGTAAGTATTACTTACCCCTTCAGTTATGATGAAAAGCCCTCCAAAAATTGCTTCCAACCGAGTTTCACAACTTCAAAAATGAGAAGTAACCAAAACCCTTCGAAATATAAACTTGTCCAGCATTTTCGTATTTGCGGACACTTAACCGCACATGTGGTGCCGCATCTGCGCCTTACACTCAAGACCCTACCTCCCGCTTCTGCGACCCTTAAAGCGCTTCTGCGCTTCCGTTTCTGCGGACTCCCATCATAGAAGCGCATTTTCTTCTGTGAAGGATCACTGGATCTGCGGATTTCTCCCCTGTCAGGCCAGTCTTGCACCTGCACAATCAAGGCCGTATCTGCGGCCAAAACCCCGCATATGCAAAATCACCAGAACTCAGAATCTTCAGCAATGCCAGCAAATCCAAAATAATCTAAAACATACCTGAGGCCCTCGGGACCCCGTCCAAACACACCAACCAATCCCAAAATATAACACTGACCTACTCGAGGACTCAAACCATTCAAAATAATATTAAAATCACGAAACGCACCTCAATTCTAGCCTAAGGAACTAATCCAAATTTCCAAGTTCAAAACTTACGCTGAACATTCCTAAACAACTCGGAATGACCTAAAATTCTGCATACAAGTCCTAAATGATAAAACAAACCTATTCCAACTCTAAAAACCACAATCCAAACCCGATACCATCAAAGTCAACTCTCGGTCAAACTTATCAACATTCCAAACCTTCAACTTGCCAACTTTCGCCAAATAGAACCAAATCGACCTAGGAACCCCCCAAATCTAAATCCAGACATACTACTAAGTCCAAATCACTATACGAAGCTATTGGAAATATCAAAATACCATTCTGGAGTCGTCTACACAAATGTCAAGCTCCGATTAACTCTTACAACTTAAGCACCCACAAACACACACACACACACACACACACACACACACATATACATATATATATATATATATATATATATATATATATATATATATATATATATATATATATATATATAAAGCATTAAATAGGGGAAACGGGGCTAAAAAAATATAAAACTGACTGGCCGGATCGTTATATTCTCCCCTATTAAACAAACGTTTATCCTCGAACGAGTCTAGAACCATACCTGGAGTCTCAAAAAGGTAAGGGTATCTGCTCCGCATCTCCCGCTTGATCTCCAAAGTAGCCTCCTCGACCGGATGACCTCTCCAATGAACCTTCACCGATGCTATATTCTTCGACCTCAACTTTCGAACCTACCAGTCCAAAATGGCCACCAGCTCTACATCATAATTCAAATCCTCATCCAACTGCACCATGCTGAAGTCCAATACATGTGACAGATACCCATAATACTTTCAGAGCACATAAATGTGAAACACTAGGTGAACTCCGGATAAACTAGGTGGCACGACCAGTCTATAGGCCACCTCTCCCACTCTCTCAAACACCTTAAAAGGGCCAATATATCGTGGGCTCAACTTGCCCTTCTTCCCAAACCTCATCACACCCTTCATGTGCAAATCTCTGAGTAGAATCTTATCACCAACCATATATGTAACATCACGAGCCTTCCTGTCAGCATAACTCTTCTACCTGGACTGCTTTGTACGAAGCCGTTCTTGAATCAACTAAGCATCACTGACCAAATCAGTGCCCAACAACCTGGCCTCTCCAGGCTCAAACTAACTGACCGGAGAACAACATTGTCTCCCATATACAGCCTCATAAGGAGCCATCTAAATGCTCGACTGATAGCTGTTGTTGTAGGAAAACTCTGCTAACGAAATAAACTGATCCCATGAGCCCCAAAATCTATGGCATATGCTCGTAACATGTCCTCCAATATCTGAATAGTATGCTCGGACTGTCCGGTCATCCGGGGATGAAATGTTGTACTTAGTTCGACTTGTGTGCCCAAATCTCACTGCACTGCTCTCCAAAAATGTGATGTAAACTGCGTGCCTTGATCTGAGATAGTGTGCCTGAGTCTTCTATAATAAATAGTTGTGACTCGGTCTAGCTAGGACAGAGGGCACACCATGAAGACGGATAATCTCTCGAAGATAAATCCGAGCTAGCTGCTCAGAAGAGTAGGTAGTCATGACTGGAATGAAGTGTGCAGACTTGGCCAGTCTGTCCACAATGACCCACACTACATCAAATCTCCTCAAGGTACGTGGAAGTCTAACTACAAAATCTATAGTGATACGCTCCCACTTCTATTTCGTAATATCAAGACTCTAAAACAAATCACGCGGTCTTTGATGCTCATACTTCATCTATTGACACTTCAAATACCGAGCAACAAACTCAACAATATCCTTCTTCATCCTCTGCCACCAATAGTGCTGCCTCAAATCACGATACATCTTCGCGGTGCCCTAATGAAATGAATACCATGAACTATGGGCCTCCTCAAAAATCAACTCTCACAACCATCCATATTTGGAACACAGATCCAGCCCTGAAGCGTACCTCATCATCTCCAATAGTCACCTCTCTAGCATCACCGTGCTACACCATTTCTCTTAGGACAAACAAGTAGGGATATTCGCGAGCGGGGCTAGTGACCTGATGAAAGTTTTCTACTCTTATGGATTGGGCCTTTCTCCTTGATAGTATTATGATATACATATGGGAGGCCATTCAACTCGGCAGTATTATGAGGTACACTTATGTAATGGTTGTACGACCTCGGCATTATCATATAACACCATTCTTATGGGATCGGACTGTTCGTCTCAGCAGAATCATGCGTAATATCTCTAGGGAGTCAATGCATATATGAATTTCCTAACTTCAGATTTACATTTGCACCTAATATTGGTCACATATATTCCATTTGAGGTAGTAATTAGTACTTGATGATTTCGTATCTATTCTTCTGTTGTGAATCATGTTATTGGCGTTTATCTATTTCGTTGCTATTTCCTATGCTTCTTACCAGCCTACTTCTATATAGTTTTTTATTTGGACCACAAGTAAGTGCTTATGTCGACCCCCTCGTCACTACTTCTTCGAGGTTAGACTAGATACTTACTAGGTACACGTTGATTTATGTACTCATACTATGCTTCACTAATTGTGCAGGTAGTGAGATAGGTACATCTGGTGGTCACTTAGGGCCATATGCGTACTAGCTGGGAGACTTATAGCATGTTTGGCCAAGCTTTTTTTTGGGCGAAAAGTGCTCTTTTTTTTGGCCAAAAGCACTTTTGGCCAAAAATTGAGGTGTTTGGTCAAGCTTTTGGAAGGAAAAAAGTGATTTTGAGGAGAAGCAAAAACAGTTTTGGAGAAGCAGAAAAAAGTAGCTTCTCTCCAAAAGCACTTTTCTGAGAAGCACTTTTGAGAAAAATATACTTAGAAGCAGTTTTCAAAAGCTTGGCCAAACACTAATTACTGCTCAAAAGTGCTTTTCAAATTAATTAGCCAAACACAAACTGCTTCTCACCAAAAGCACTTTTTTAAAAAGTACTTTTGAGAAAAGCACTTCTCAAAATAAGGTGATTTTAGAAGCTTGGCCAAACGGGCTATTAGTGGTGAACTGCCTTTTGTGCTTCGACCTGCAGCACCCGGATTCTCCTTTTCCTATATTCATTATACTCTGTCTGCTTTTATTAAGGATAATAGTTGTAGTAGTTTTGTATATTCTATTAGATACTCGTGCACTTGTGACACCAGATTTCAGGGATTTTAGCCGATTTTCATGGTTGTATTTGCTATTAAATTATTCAGCTTTATATTTTGTTCATATTTCTTAACTTGGTAAAGATGATAGTATTTTATCATGGTTCCTAAATTTACTTCAACTTAATTATTTTATTATTTGATTTAAAAGTGATATGAGTGATCGATTGTGGTGATAATTTATTGCTAGCTTGCCTAGCTACAGCGTTGGGTGCCATCACAGCCTATGGTGGGAAATGGGTCGTGACATTTGGGCCCTCTTTAGACCTATTTTATTGGATATTCAACACTTGTATGTGTTTTTCCCCCATTTTACCACGTGTAAGCCACTTGATATCTACGTGAAAAATATTATTTGGATCTTTATAATCTTCAAAAGTGAAATCATAGATAATTTCTTTTTGTTTCATCCTTGAGCCTCTCTCTCTTTTATCGGGCGAGTTTTTCTTCTCTTTTTGTTTCACTCTTTCAATGTTATATCTCTCTGGTGTTTCTGTCAATATCTGTGATATTAGTTTGAACTTTGCTTCTCTTCTTCTCTCTTTCATTGTTGTATCTCTATGCTTTCTCTATTGATGGTATGTAATGGTGCTTTCTTTGTTTTTAATTTATATATTTTTTAACAACAATAATTCATGCATGTATCATTTTTGTCACGACCCCAGTTCGCCCTCCGTGAACTGTCGTGACGGCACCTAGACCCTATGACTAGGTAAGCCTAACAAGTGAAACCTTGCGGAAATTATAACTTAAAGCCAAGATTTAACAAAATGGAAATGAAATGTAAAATGCCACTCGGCACATACAGCACAATCCCTCAAACTTCTACAATACTATCCCAAAACCCGGAAACTCTCGGGAACACAAGCTGAGAGAAATATAGTAAAAATGCTCTAACTCCGGAATGTCTACATCAACAGTATGATAGAAGGGCTAATACTACAAGATAGAATAAAGATGGGGACTCTTCGGTCTGCGGACGCGGCAGATGTACCTCGAAGTCTCCAAAAGCTCTCCCTGCCTCAAGGATGGTAAGCCTGTGCAGAAGTACCTGGATCTGCACATGAAAAACATGCGCAGAAAGGGCATGAGTACACCACAGCGGTACTCAGTAAGTGCCAAGCCTAACCTCGGTTGGATAATGACGAGGAAGGTCAGGGCCCTACTGAGGTTAAACAAGATATAAGGTTTAACAATGTGAAATAACAGTATGATTAAACAACACAAGATATGAAGGACAACGACAACTATTACAAGGCAAGTAAAATACAGCAAAAGAACGCAACTCAGCTCCAAAATAACAACCGGGGATCTCCCAGGATACCGTCCTGTAGTCCCCAAATATAAATGTTATATCTAGTGGATTTCCCGGGTGTAGTCCCGTAGTCCAATTCATAAATGTACAGGGGGATCTCCCGGAATGCAATTCCGTAGTCCCAAAGTAAACATACAGGGGAGCTCCCGGGATACCTTCCCGTAGTTCCAAAGTAAAAGTGCAGGGGGATCTCCCGGAATACCGTTCCGTAGTCCCAAAGTAAATACACAACAACAACAAGAATTCAATCCAATCGATTTCATATCAAAGTGAAGCAAGTAATCCTAACCTAGCATGATTCACGTAATACAATTAAGGCAGTTAGAGCAAATAAAGCAATTTAGTCAAGTAGACATGTTTCTCTAAGCTACAGCAGGTTTAATGTCCAAACAGTGTAAGCAAGAAAAGGAAGAACACAATCCAAGGCTATTTTTAAAGAAAAATCGGATTTCCAACAATTAGCACAAGTACGCGCTCGTTACCTCACGTACGAGGCATTTCAATTACCACAATATCAATCCTAAGGGGAAAGGTCCCCCACACAAGGTTAGACAAGCTACTTACCTCGAACCGGCTCAAAATCAACTCGAAACCACACCTTTGCCACGAGTATCCGACTCCAAATGGCCCAAATCTATTCAATTCAATTCGTAATGTAAATAACACTCCCAATAACTGATTCTATAATTAAATCCTAAGCTAAGACGCGAAATTAGGTAAAATGACCAAAACTCCCCTCAGGACGACGTCTCGAAATCGGGTGAAATTTATATTTTCAGAAACCTCGTACTCCCACAAGTCTATTCATAACAAGAACACTGAAATCGGAGTCCAAATGACCCCTCAAATCATCAATTAAAGGTCTAAGAACTTTTCCCCCAATTTCTACCAAAATTTCGAAATTAAATGATAAAATTTACTAATGATTGATGGAATATAACTAGAAAGGGGTAAAGAATCGTTACCCAGAGATCTCCTCTTCAAATACTCTCAAAATCGCCCTCTCCCGAGCTCCAATTCGATTTTTCAACTTTTGAAACCAAACCCTCGAAATTTCATATTTCTGCCCAGCTATTTCCGCATCTGCGGTCCCGCTTCTACGGACCAAAATATCACATATGCGACTTTCATTAAAGAGCCCAGGAGCCGCATCTGCGGTTGTTCTTTCGCAGATGCGAAACCGCATCTGCGGTGAAACTTCCGCATCTGCGGAACCTGAAGGAAACCCAAAAACCGTATCTGCGCTTGCCTTGCCGCATCTGCGGCGTCGCATCTGCGGTCCCCAAACCGCAGATGCGAAAATATCAAAAGCAGCAAAAATCTGCAATCTCTTAACTTCAAAATCTTTCCGCCAACCATCCGAAATCATCCCGAGGCCCTCAACCAAAAGCACCAATCACACCTAATACCTCATTCAAACTTGTACCGATCATTAAACCACCTAAAACAACATCGGAAACTCGAATTAATCAAGGATTTAAGCCCAAGAACTCCAATTTCCTCAAAAATACGCTTTCGATCAGAAACCTAACCAAACCATCTCTGAATAACCTGAAATTTTGCACATACATCCCAAATGACATGAAGGAACTTCTGCAAGTCTCGGAATTCCATTTCGACCCTCGGATCAAAATATCACTATCGAACCGGAAACTTCCAAAATTCAACCTTCGGCATTTCAAGCCTAAATTAGCTACGGACCTCCAAAACACAATCCGACCACGCCCCTAAACCCGAAATCGCCTAACGGAGCTAACGGAACCATCGGATTTCCATTCCGAGGCTACCTTCTCACTATTCCGCCTACGGTAAATTTTCCAACACTTAAGCTCTCATTTAGGGACTAAGTGTCCCAAAACTCTCCAAAACTCAAAACCGAACATCCCGACAAATAAAAATAGTAGAAATAAGTTTGGGGGAAGCAGTTAATAGGGGATCGGGGCGTAAATTCCAAAAACGACCGGCCGGGTCGTTACATCCTCCCACACTTAAACATTCGTTCGTCCTCGTACGAGCACAAAGACATACCTGAAGCAGTGAAAAGATGAGGGTACTGGCTGTGCATATCCTGCTCGGTCTCCCAGGTCGCCTCCTCGACCGGCTGACCCCGCCACTGAACCTGCATGGACGCAATGTTCTTCGACCCCAGCTTCCTGACCTGCCTGTCCAATATTGCCACCGGCTCCTCAACATAAGATAGATCCTTCTCCAACTGGACAGAGCTGAAATCCAACACGTTCGACAGATCACCGTGATACCTCCGGAGCATCGAAACATGAAATACCAGATGAACCCCTGCCAGGTTGGGAGGTAAGGCAAGCTCATAGGCAACCTCCCCAACTCGTCTCAATATCTCAAAAGGGCCAATAAACCTCGGACTTAGCTTCCCTTTCTTTCCAAATCTCATAACGCCTTTCATAGGCGACACCCGAAGCAGAACCTGCTCTCCAACCATGTAGGAAACATCACGAACCTTTCGGTCCGCGTAACTCTTCTGTCTGGACTGGGCTGTACGGAGTCTATCCTGAATCACCTTGACTCTCCCCAAAGCATCCTGAACCTAATCTGTGCCCAATAATCTGGCCTCACCCGGCTCGAACCAACCCACCGGAGATCTACATCGCCTACCATATTAGGCCTCGTACGGTGCCATCTGAATGCTGGACTGATAGCTGTTGTTGTAGGCAAACTCCGCCAATGGTAAGAACTGATCCCAAGAACCTCCAAACTCAATCACACACGCACGGAGCATATCCTCAAGAATCTGAATAGTGCGCTTGGACTGCCCGTCCGTCTGAGGGTGAAATGCTGTGCTCAACTCGACCCGAGTACCCAACTCCTGCTGTATGGCTCTCCAGAACCGCGATGCGAACTGAGTACCTCTGTCTGAAATGATGGAAACTGGAATACCGTGCAGATGGACAATCTCCCGGATATAAATCTTTGCCAACCGCTCCGAGGAATAGGTAGTACACATAGGGATGAAATGCGCGGACTTGGTCAGCCGATCCACAATAACCCAAATTTCATCGAACTTCTTCAAAGTCCGTTGGAGTCCGGTTACGAAGTCTATGGTGATCCGCTCCCACTTCCACTCCGGGATCTCTATCTGCTGAAGCAATCCACCTGGTCTCTGGTGCTCGTACTTTACCTGCTGACAATTAAGGCACCGAGCTACAAACCCAACTATATCCTTCTTCATCCGCCTCCACCAGTAGTGCTGCCTCAAATCCCGATACATCTTCGCGGCACCTGGATGAATGGAATACCGCGAACTATCGGCCTCCTCTAGAATCAACTCCCGAAGCCCATCAACATTGGGTACACAGACCCGACCCTGCATCTTCAATACTCTATCATCGCCAATGGTCACATCTAGCATCACCATGCTGAACCTTGTCCTTGAGGACAAGCAAATGAGGGTCATCGTACTGCCGCTCCCTGATACGATCAAATAAGGAAGCCCGAGAAACCACACAAGCTAGAACCCGGCTGGGCTCCGAAAGATCCAATATCACAAACTGGCTGGCTAGGGCCTGAACATCCATCGCCATAGGTCTCTCTGCTACTGGTAAATAAGCCAAACTCCCCAAACTCTCTGCTCGACGGCTCAAAGCATCGGCCACCACATTGGCCTTGCCCGGGTGATACAAGATAGTGATGTCATAATCCTTCAGCAACTCTAGCCATCTCCTCTGACTCAAATTAAGGTCCTTCTGCTTGAACAGATGCTACAAACTCCGGTGATCAGTATATATCTCACAAGGCACACCGTACAAGTAACGACGCCAGATCTTCAAGGCATGAATAATGGCAGCTAACTCAAGATCATGGATATGATAATTCTTCTCATGTATCTTCAACTGTCTGGACGCGTAGGCAATCACCCTACCGTCCCGCATCAATACCGCTCTAAGGCCAACTCTCGAGGCATCACAATAGACAGTATAAGACCCCGAACCGGTAGGCAATATCAAAACTGGGGCTGTAGTCAGGGCTGTCTTGAGCTTCTGAAAGCTCGCCTCACACTCGTTCGTCCAGTAGAGCGGAGCACCCTTCTAGGTCAGTCTGACCATAGGTGCTGCAATAGATGAAAACCCTTGAACAAATCGACGGTAATAACCCGCCAAGCCAAGAAAACTACGGATCTCTGTAGCTGAGGATGGTCTGGGCCAACTCTGCACGGCCTCCACTTCCTTCGGATCCACCTGAATACCCTCTCTCGAGACCACATGACCCAAAAACGCCACGGAGTCCAACCAAAACTCACATTTTGAGAACTTAGCATACAACTTCTTCTCTCTCAAGGTCTGGAGCACTGCCCTCAAGTGCTGCTCATGCTCTCCCCGACTCCGGGAATACACCAGGATGTCATCAATAAAAACGATCACGAACGAATCAAGATATGGCCGGAAAACACTGTGCATCAGGTGCATAAAGGCTGCTGGGGCATTGGTCAGCCCAAATGACATAACAAGGAACTCGTAATGACCATACCGAGTCCTGAAGGAAGTCTTCGGGATGTCTGGCTCCCGAATCTTCAACTGATGGTAACCTGAGCGCAAATCAATCTTAGAAAACACTTGTGCGCCCTGGAGCTGGTCAAATAGATCATCAATACGAGGCAAAGGATAGCGGTTCTTCACTGTCACCTTATTCAACTGGCGGTAATCAATACACATGCGCATAGACCTATCCTTCTTTTTCACAAATAACACAAGAGCACCCCAAGGCGATATACTGGGTCGAATAAAACCCTTATCAAGTAATTCCTGCAGTTGTTCCTTCAACTCCTTCAACTCAGGAGGCGCCATACGGTACGGAGGGATAGAAATGGGCTGAGTGCCTGGCAACAAATCAATGCCAAAATCAATGTCCCTATCGGGAGGCATGCCCGGAAGATCGGCTGGAAACACATAAGGGAAATCCCGTACCACTGGGACTGAATCAACAGAAGGAGTATCCATACTGGCATCTCTCACATAAGCTAAGTATGCATCACAAACTTTCTCAACCATGCGCTGAGCCTTAAGGAAAGAAATAACTCTATTGGGAGTGTGACCGAAGGCACCCCTCCACTCAATACGTGGTACACCTGGCATGGCCAATGTCACGGTTTTGGCGTGACAATCAAGAATAGCATGATGGGGCGACAACCAGTCCATGCCCAAAATAATATCAAAATCAACCATGCTGAGCAATAGTAAGTCGGCTCTGGTCTCAAAACCACCAAGAATAACCAAACATGACCGGTAAACGCGGTCCACAACAAGAGAATCTCCCACAGGAGTAGAAACATAAACGGGGGAACTCAAAGAATCCCGAGGTACACCCAATTGCGGAGCAAAATAAGAAGACACATAAGAATAAGTGGAGCCTGGATCGAATAGAACCGATGCATCTCTGTGACAGACCAAGATAGTACCTATGATGACAGAATCGGAGGTGGCAGCCTCAGTACGGCCCGAAAGAGCATAATATCTGGCCTGGCCTCCCCCTTGAGGGCGACCTCTACCTCCCCGACCTCCACCCCTGGCTGGCTGGGCCGGTGGAGTAGCAACTGGTGCTGGAACCATAGCCTGAGAGCTCTGCGGGGCCTGCTGTGGATGAGGAGTCTGCGGAGGTACACCCCTCCTGAGTCTGGGGCAATCCCTCACCATATGGCGTGTGTCACCACACTCAAAACAAGCTCTGGGAGGACGTGGCAGCTGTGACTGGCTCGGGCCAGGTCTGCTGGACTGACCACTGGAAGCACCCCATGCAGGAGGCGCACTAGAGACTGGAGGTGCATAATAAGGCTCCTGAGGCCTAGGTGGAGCTGAAATACCACTAGCTGCTGGAAGAGCTGAATGAACGGGGCGACCCATATGACCCCTACCATGACGACCTGCAGTTGGGGCACGTGCACCAGAATAATGGCCCGACTCTCGAGACCTCTTGGCCTCCCTCTCCTCTCTGTCCCTAGCATGCATACCCTCAATCCTCCTAGCAATGCTCACCACCTGCTGATAAGATATATCCATCTCCAACTCATGAGCCATGCTAGATCTGATGCTGGGAATAAGCCCCTCAATGAACCGGCGAACCTTCTCGCGAACCGTAGATACCAAAGCTGGTGCATGTCTAGCCAAGTCAATGTAACGGGCAGCATACTCCGAGACAGTCATAGTACCCTGGCGCAAATGCTCAAACTCCGCGCGCCAGGCGTCCCTAAGACTCTGGGGGACATACTCCCTCGTGAACGTATCTGAAAACTAAGCCCAAGTCAGGGAAGCTGCCTCATCCGGACTGTCTAACTCATAAGCACGCCACCACTGATAGGCGGCTCCTCGAAGCTGGAAAGTGGTGAAGGAAACCCCACTCGATCCTGATATGCCCATAGTGCGAAGAATACGGTAGCACTCCTCCAGAAATCCCAAGGCATCCTCTGATGCTAACCCACTGAATACAGGAGGATCATATTTTTTGAACCTCTCAAGTCTCCGCTGCTCATCCTCTGAAGCCGCTGCCCTATCCTCGGGCTGAACTGGTACTGCAGGCGGCGCAGGTATAACCTCTGGGACCTGCACAACACGCACTCGCTGCTCAGGAGTGCGGGCGGCGGGAGTCTGTACTCCTCCCCCGGCCTGGGATGTGACTGCAGCAAGGGGAAGCAACCCTGCCTGAGCCAAAGTGGTGTACATGCTCATAAATTGTGCCAAAGTCTCCTGGAGTGCTGGAGTAGTAGTGGCAGACGTATCAGGTGTCTGGACTCCGGCTGGTACTGCTGGTGTTACCTCGGCGGCAGCTCGAGCAAGTGCTCTGGCTGCACCACGAGCATGTCCTCGGACTCTACCCCGGCCCCGGCCTCTAACAGCTCCAGTAGGGGGCGCGGGTGCCTGGTCGTCTCGAGTAGCACGTGTCCTCACCAACTGTAAGAGAGTAGAAAGATAGAAGTTTAGAATTGGGATATAAAAACCTCGCACGACAAGGAAATCAAATGAAGTGGAAATTTTCCTAATAGTTACATAGCCTCTCGTAGATAAGTACAGACGTCTCCGTACCGATCAACGAGACTCTGATAAACCGGCCTGTGTTCCGTGACTCCTATGAACCTAGAGCTCTGATACCAACTTGTCACGACCCCAGTTCGCTTTCCGTGAGCTGTCGGGATGGCACCTAGTCTCTACGACTAGGTAAGCCTAACAAGTGCGGAAAACAAATCGAAACTTGCGGAAGTATAAATCAAAGCCAAGATTTAACAAAATGGAAATGAAATGTAAAATGCCGCTCGGCACATACAGCAAAATATCTCAAACTTCTACAATACTATCCCAAAACACGGAAACTCACGGGAACACAAGCTGAGAGAAATATAGTAAAAATGCTCTAACTTCGGAATGTCTACATCAACAGTATGATAGAAGGACTAATACTACAAGATAGAATAAAGATGGGGACTCTTTGGTCTGCGGACGCGGCAGATGTACTTCGAAGTCTCCAAAAGCTCTCCCTGCCTCAAGGATGGTAAGCCTGTGCAGAAGTACCTGGACCTGCACATGAAAAACATGCACAGAAAGGGCATGAGTACACCATAGCGGTACTCAGTAAGTGCCAAGCCTAACCTCGGTTGGGTAGTGACGAGGAAGGTCAGGGCCCTACTGAGGTTAAACAAGATATAAGGTTTAACAATGTGAAATAACAGTGTGATTAAATAACACAAGATATGAAGGACAACAACAACTATTACAAGGCAAGTAAAATACAGTAAAAGAACGCAACTCAGCTCCAAAATAAGAACCAGGGATCTCCCAGGATACCGTCCTGTAGTCCCCAAATATAAATGTTATATCCAGTGGATCTCCAGGGTGCAGTCCCGTAGTCCAACTCATAAATGTACAGGGGGATCTCCCGGAATGCAATTCCGTAGTCCCAAAGTAAACATACAGGGGAGCTCCCGGGATACCGTCCCGTAGGCCCAAAGTAAAAATGCAGGGGGATCTCCTAGAATACCGTTCCGTAGTCCCAAAGTAAATACACAGCAACAACAAGAATTCAATCCAATCGATTTGATTCAAAGTGAAGCAGGTAATCCTAACCTAGCATGATTCACGTAATACAATTAAGGCAGTTAAGGAAAATAGAGCAATTTAGTCAAGTAGACATGTTTCTCTAAGCTACAACAGGTTTAATGTCCAAACAGTGTAAGCAAGAAAAGGAATAACACAATTCAAGGCTATTTTTAAAGAAAAATCGAATTTCTAACAATTAGCACAAGTACGCTCTCGTCACCTCACGTACGAGGCATTTCAATTACCACAATATCAATCCTAAGGGGAAAGGTCCCCCCCACAAGGTTAGACAAGCCACTTACCTCGAACCGGCTCAAAATCAACTCTAAACCACACCTTTGCCACGAGTATCCGTCTCCAAATGGCCCAAATCTATTCAATTCAATTTCATAATGTAAATAACACTTCAAATAACTGATTCTATAATTAAATTCTAAGCTAAGACGCGAAATTAGGTAAAATGACCAAAATGCCCCTCAGGCCGACGTCTCGAAATCGGGTGAAATATATATTTTCAGAAACCTCGTAGTCCCACGAGTCTATTCATAACAAGAACACTGAAATCGGAGTCCAAATGGCCCCTCAAATCCTCAATTAAAGGTCTAAGAACTTTTTCCCCAATTTCTACCAAAATTTCGAAATTAAATGATGAAATTAACTAAAGATTGATGGAATATAACTAGAAAGGGGTAAAGAATTGTTACCCAGAGATCTCCTCTTCAAATCCTCTCAAAATCGCCCTCTCCCGAGCTCCAATTCGATTTTTCAACTTTTGAAACCAAACCCTCTAAATTTCACATTTCTGCCCAGCTATTTCCGCATCTGCGGTCATGCGACCGCATCTGCGGTCCCGCTTCTACGGACCAAAATGTCGCATATGCGACTTTCATTAAAGAGCCCAGGAGCCGCATCTGCGGTTGTTCTTTCGCAGATGCGAAACCGCATCTGCGGTGAAATTTCTGCATCTGCGGAACCTGAAGGAAACCCAAAAACCGCATCTGCGCTTGCCTTGCCGCATCTGCGGCACCGCATCTGCGGTCCCCAAACCGCAGATGCGAAAATATCAGAAGCAGCAAAAATCTGCAATCTCTTAACTTCAAAATCTTTCCTCCAACCATCCGAAATCATCCCGAGGCCCTCGGAACCTCAACCAAAAGCACTAATCACACCTAATACCTCATTCAAACTTGCAGCAATCATTAAACCACCTAAAACAACATCGAAAACTCGAATTAATCAAGGATTTAAGCCTAAGAACTCAAATTTCCTCAAAAATACGCTTTCGATCAGAAACCTAACCAAACCATCTTCGAATAAACTGAAATTTTGCACACACATCCCAAATGACATGAAGGAACTACTGCAAGTCTCGGAATTCCATTTCGACCCTCGGATCAAAATCTCACTATCGAACCGGAAACTTCCAAAATTCAACCTTCGGCATTTCAAGCCTAAATTAGCTCCGGACCTCCAAAAGACAATCCGACCACGCCCCTAAATCCGAAATCGCCTAACGGAGCTAACGGAACCATCGGATTTCCATTCCGAGGCCGCCTTCTCACTGTTCCGCCTACGGTAAATTTTCCAACACTTAAGCTCTCATTTAGGGACTAAGTGTCCCAAAACTCTCCGAAACTCAAAACCGAACATCCCGGCAAATAAAAATAGCAGAAATAAGTTTGGGGGAAGCAGTTAATAGGGGATCGGGGCGTAAATTCCAAAAACGACCGGCCGGGTCGTTACAATTTTTGGTTGGACACCATATTTGCTTTCTGATAATTCCTTCTTTTCTCTCTCAATGTCTCTTAGGTATGTGTATGTTAGCTTCCAATTCTTTTGAAAATTGATTCTAGCTAAGATTTGTACATGCATGTTAGTAACTGCCTGATTTGAGCATATTGTATTTATGTGATTAACTTTGTCTTTGTTGCAAACTTATTAGTGCAAGCTTTAACCTTTTTATGAAAATCTAAGATTTCTAAGATGACTTAAATTTTGAAGTGGATTTGCGTCCAAGTTGTTTAATGATATGCCTCAGCCACCTTATTTGAAGTTTACTACTGCCATTTTTCTTTTTGAGCTTCATTTTCATAGTATGTTTACAAAAGGAACTATGCAATAAGTGAAGCTTTATTAGCTGAGATCAAATACCTCTTTAAGCATATATTATTTATGAATGGTATTTTCATGTCGTCAAATAATTGTTTAACCATTAAAAGAAACCGACAGAATCCATGACGACTTTCTTAAAAGATACCAACTAACATTTTTTTTTGGGGGTGAGTTTTTCTGGTTATTCTACTTCTTTTGGTAGTTCCCACGTTTAAAACATGAAGAAAGAGGAAACATCAAATATGAATAAATCAGATTATATAAAAATAGTACTCTAGAAAAAAGATTATCCAAAAATTCGAAACTAAGCTGAAGAATAAAACAAGGCAAATATAATTTCAGCGGCAGACAGAAGATCCTAAAAGAATAATCTATTGTGACACAAAATCCAAAGCAAGGAGTCGTGATGACGCCTAACCTATATATATATATATATATATATATATATATATATATATATATATATATATATATATATATATATATATATATATAACGAGTAAAATCTCTTACAACATAATAAGTCTAAAATAATACAACTGACATAAACACCTCTCATGACTGGTATCACTCAGTACAGGAGCTTCTAAGGAGTATCAAATACAAGGTCTGAAATAAAGTACAATACTGTGTGATAAACTAAAATAGTAACAAAGAGAAGGAATGTAACTCCAGAGTCTGCAAATGGGAATGCATCACTACCTCAAATCACCCAAATATCCAAGCTAAGCACCTCTCAAGACTCTGCTGGAACCATCACCTAAATTTGAACAAAAAGTGCAGAAGTATAGTATGAGTATAACTGACCTGATATAGTCAGTAAGTGTCGAGTCTAACCTCGACGGGACAGTGACAAGGCTAATACAAGGCACCTGCTTAATAAACTAATGTAGTTAATAAGTAAGAGAAATAACAAGATAGATTAACAAAAATAAATGTGAGAAATAGTAAAGCAATTAACTAAAAGAAATAACAATCATGTTTCTCAAATGTCACGATCAAGCTTTCTTAACAACCCAAATCCAAGAGAATAAAACGATAACCATGAAAAAATAGCCAAATACACAATCCGCATAACCAAGGAATGATTAAAAAAATATCATATCAATAGCACGGAAATACACATCGTACATATATCGCTCATCCTCACAGTACAAAAATATCTATCGTACAATATCTCTTAACCTCACAGCATGAAAATACATATCATGCATAATCACTCATCCTCGCAACAAAAAAACACTCATCGTTCATCATTACTCATCCTCACCAAACATATATAAATTAGTACCAAGCAAGGTGAAAAATTTAAATAACATCAAGGAGAGTGATTAAGCATATAATACTGTGTATGAGATAATCATGACCTTTGCACCAATAGATGAATCAGCATTTTAAGAACGTAGTGTCTAAATACTCAATAAATCTTACATATAGTTACTAGTATTTATAGGATAAAACATGTAACTTACCGACCTATCTAAAGCATAGGAGAAATAATACATGAAGCAAACAAGGCATGGATAAGGTTAGATCTACCCACATGCTTTATCCCTGATAAATGTATATACGTTCGTCATCTTGCATATACAAATAGATCCAATTACATCCTAACTTTCTCAAATCAAGATTAACCAAGACACTTACCTCTTTCCACAATAAATCAACTCGAATACTGCTTTCCCTTTAGCAATGCCTCCAAACAACTCGAATCTACTTAATTAATACTCAAATAAGTCAAAACAAGCTTTAGAAATTATCCTAGTATCAAAAAGGTTCAATCTTTATCATATTTAAAAAGGTCAACAAAAAGTCAATGCGGGCCCACTTTGTCAAAATCCGATATCTAGATCAAATCCCAATTACCATTATTTTCCGAGTACAAATATATGATTTATATCAAATTTGAACCTCAAATCGAGGTCCAAAGCCCCAAAATTAATTCTCTTAAACTTTAACCCAAACCCCCAATTTTTACACCTAAAATTCCTAGATTTAAAGGTTAAATCTATGTGAAATCATAGAAATAAATAAAAACTAAGTTAAAATTACTAACCATTGAAATTAGGGTGAAAATCCTTTAAAACATCTCCTCAGTCCGTGGTCTAGGTTTCAAAAAAATCTAAATCCTGATTTTCAGCTTTATTTATACCTGGACGAACTTCCTTCTTTGCGTTCGCGAAGGGACCCCATGTTCGCAGAGACTAGTGGCTAATGACCACCACATTCACGAAGACTACATTGAATTCGCGTAAGGAATTCTCCCGCCAGGCCTTCGCGTTCACATCCCTCCCTAGGTATTTTTAGCGGCCCGACCGATCGTTTTGAACTTTAGCGTTCCATTCGGTGATTTGAGACTTTGAGTAACTTCATATAATGTATTATGACTTGCGTGTATGGTTGGTTTTGGTTTTCGAGTGGTTTGGGATTAATTTGGAAGAATGACTCTCGGTTTTAAGCTTTAAGTTGGAAGAGTTGACCAAGATTTGACTTTTGGGTAAACGAACTCGGAATCGGGTTTTGATGGTTTCGATAGGTTCGTATGATGATTTTGGACTTGTATGTATATTTGGACTTGGTTTTGGAGGCTCCTAGAAGAATTCGATACTATTTGTCATTTGAAAAAACTTAAGAGTTCATAAGTTTGACCAAGGGTTGACTTTGATGTCATTGGAATCCAATTAGTATGTCGAGACTTTGGATAGGTTTATATAGTTGAGTTGGACTTGTGTGCAAAGTTTGGAAGTAATTCAAAGTGTGTAAGTGTGATTCGGACACTCTTTTGAAAGAATGGAGATTTAACATCTAAAGAGAAATTCTATTCAATTTGAGCCTCGACTCTTTGTTGTGAAGTTCCTTTGGTGTTTTGAAGATTTGGATAAGTTTGGATAATGTATTTGTACTTGTTAGTCTGAATGGATGGGGTCCCGAGGGACTCGGGTGTGTTTTGAATAATTGGTTGAGAGACTAGTTAAGTTAAGAATTTGGAGTTTGACCATGGTCTATATCGGGTCAAGATAATCTCTTTTCGGCATTTTGAGTGCGCGAGCGGGTTCGTAGCGTATTTTATTATTGAAACGCATATATGATTTGTGTATGGGAGATTCTGAATGAGTTTTGGATGCTAAAACAAAGATTTTGTGATTGCTGATTTTCTGGTGCAATAATTACGAAATACCAGTTATGTCCCTGAAATTTTCAGACTTCCCTTAAAACTACAAAATATCATATCTCCCTCATTTTAAAGCGAAATTGAGTGATTTAAAAGGCTATCTTGGGTGTAATCTCGCAAGGATTATATTGGGCTTATCAAATATGTGTTTCATAATCATCTAGGATCTGATTCGAGCTGGAACAACTGCTGCACTTTTTTTACTTGTTCCAAAATATAGTCACTTTTCCTCACAAGGTTTTGGAGCTCGGGAAGAGGCGATTTTTTAGGGAGTTTTCATCTACTTCATTGGGGTAAGTAAAAATAACTTGAATTTATAATTATAACAAGAATCTATCATTGATTTTGGCTCTAAATCAATGAATCTTAAAGAAGAAAAGAGGGTTTTGGCTTGGAAGATAAGAAAGTGCATATTGAGAGTTTTTAGCAAAATTTTTATAAAGTGAATACTTGGGTTTTGAACATCGATTCGGAGTCAGATTTGGATGAAACTTATATGGTTGGACTCGTATTCGAATGGATTATCAGAATTTGTGAGTTTTGTCGGGTTCTGAAATGCGGGCCCGGGTTGACTTTTTGGTTGACTTTGAGTATTTGATTAAAGATTCGACCTTTATCGTTTGAGTTTGATTCCTATGGCATTATTTGATGCTATTGAGTTATTTTTATCTAAACTCGATCCGCTCGAAGGTCGATTCGCATGTGAAGGGCTTTTTGGAGTGTTGATTCACGTGCTTTGAGGTAAGTAACATATTTAAACTTGGTTTGAGGATAATTACCGCTGTGGACTATGATACTTGAGATATGTTGGGGTTGACGCACGTGCTAGGTGATGGACGTGTGTGTGTACACTGGGTATTCATGATCCGGGTAGACTTTAGGTTACTATGAGTCTTGTTTTTTATCATGCCTTGTTATTTACGTGTTTTTCTCTACTTGTATGACAACTTGAGCTGTTAATCATGCTAGGGATCATGTCTAGGCAATGTGGTTACCTGTTAAGACATGATATGTTCATTGTTGCTATTTTGAGCTGTTTGTCTGATTGTAGTCATACTCTCAGTCATAATTTTTCATCTGCATGTTATATCTCAGTCTCTGTACATTATTTATATGTCATATCGCATGTTGTTGATGCCTTTTATATGTGATACTATTTGGGCTGAGTTCTATGAGACGTGAGCTATTGTCACTTGAGCGGTTGATGACTGGCGTGGGCTATAAAACAGTATTGTGATATATATATATATATATATATATATATATATTTGGACCGGGTTGTACACCACAACAGATTAATATTTGGATCGTGTTGCACGCCGTAACAGATTGATATTTGGATCGGGTTGCACGCCGCAATGGTTATATTGACCGTTGATTTATATCCTATCAGCGCTTGCGCAAGAACCCGCTTCTCCGGAGTCTGGTATTTATAATGAGCGCATGCATATGGTCATATATGTGCTTTGGTGAGGGGCATTTGTACCAAGCACCCGTACAGTGCTGAGTGTGATTGTGAGTGTGATGGTGAGGGGCACTTGTGCCAGGCACCGTGAGCGTGCTGAGTGTGAGTATACTTGATGGCTTCACTATGATGTTATTGACTTGACATGTATATTGACATATAGGCATAAAGATGTATTTTCCTCATGCTAGATGGTAAATCAAATGTCTTATCTGTTGTTGAAAGCTTGGAAAGTAGAGTTTTCTTAATAAATTCATGTTTTAGTGATTTCAATGGTAAGATTGGGGCTTTGGCTCTTATACATGAAAAGCATGTCTAATTTTCATATTCGCAAACGAGTTGAACATGATATTTCTTATGTTGTTTTCTTTTGTTGTCATCATTATATCATGTTTGTCACTGATTATTGGTTTTGGACACTGACCTTCTTCTGAGCTCGTCATCGCTGTCAGGCCAACGTTAGGTTTATTACTTATTGAGTACATGAGATCGGTTGTACTCATACTACACTTTTGTACCTTACGTGCGATCTTGGAGCTGAGTTGCTATGGATGACGAGAGCTGGCATTGAAGATGTTCGGATATGGATACCACTTGTCCTTTATAGTTTTGAATTCGTACTCTGTTTATGTATATTCCAATAGATGTTATATTTATTTTCATACCAGCTTTGTAAATCTAAATCTTAGTGGCTCATGACTTGTACCACCAAATCCTTCGGATATTGTATGGAAACTCAGCTATTTCATCTATTGATTACTTATGATCTTCTGTAGAATTGTATATCTATTATTTGGCTTACCTAGCGGGTTGGATTAGGTGCTATCCCGACTAGGTGAAATTTGGATCGTGATAGTGTTCACGAAGGGAAATCCTACTGGCCCCAAAAATGCTTGAAACCTACGCGTTCACGAAAGAACCATATCATTCGCGAAGGTCAGCTCCCCCCAAACCATCATGTTTGTAGTCTCCCTTCCGCGTTCGCAAAAGGAAAATCTCCACCAGCCCCAAATTACCCTACACAAATGCAATACAAGCTCCGCGTTCGCGATAAATAGCAAATAAGGTGTTGTAATTTATGCAAAATTGACCGAAAACCACTCCGAAACTGAAGCAAAGCCCCCTGAGACCCCGTCCAATCATCCTAACAAGTATATAAAACTAACACGAACTCGCTCACAAGATCAATATTTCAAATTAACTTCAAAAATCAAGAATCAACCATCAAAACTCATGGATTTCCAAATATTTTTAACTCAAATTTTTAATTTTTAACTATAAGCGCCAAAATAGCCTTGGATCATTCTGGACCCAAATTAAACATATGTATAAGTCCAAACTCATCATACAAAACTACCAAAATTGTTAAAATACCGATTCGAGGTCGTTTACCAAGAATGTTGGCTGTGGTCAACTCCAATAATATCAAAGCTCTAGAATCAAGATTTATTTATCAAAACACATCTAAACTTTCAAAAAATTGAAATGAACCATGCACAAAAGTCATAAATCATCAAATGAAGCTATTCAAGACCTTAAAATCATGAAACAAAAACCTAGAACTCAAAACGAACTATCGAGTCTTTATATTTTCCTTTCTAAATAAATATTCGTCCTCGAACAGACATAGAAATGTACCTAAACTGGAAAAAATACACATATCTACTCCTCATATTAGACTTGGACTTAGCCTCCTCAATCGACTGCCCTTTCCAAACTACTTACATGGAAGGAATTTACTTAGATCTTAACTTTCGAACATGCCGATCTACAATATCTACCAGGTCCTCTTCATAAGTTAAATTATCATCAAGCTGTACTGTGCTGAAGTCCAATACATGTAACTTGTCTTAATGATATTTTTGAAGCACAAAAACAAAGAATACCAGATGAACTCTCGAAAAACTAGGAGGAAAAGCAATCCTATAAGCAACCTCCCTAACTCTCTCTAAGATCTCAAATGGGGCAATAAACCTCGGGCTTAACTTGCCTTTCTTCCCAAATCTCATCACGTCCTTCATAGGTAGAATTTTCAAAAGTACCTTCTCACCCTCCATAAAAGCACCATAACGGATCTTCTTATCTGCATAACTCTTCTGCCTACTCTCTGCTGTCCGAAGACAATCCTGAATTAATTTTACCTTATCTAAGATATCATAAACCAAAATCCGTACCCAACATCCTAGCTTCACTAGGCTCAAACTAATCAATAGGAGAACGACACTGCCTACCATATAAAGCGTCATACGGTGCCATTTGAATGCCAGATTGATATCTATTGTTGTAAGCAAACTCCATCACCTTTTCTAGCATTTGGTCAATGAATAGAAGTGGAAAATGATCTTTTATTGTTGCATCATTCGATCTTCTATTGTCAATACATATTCTTCCCCAGTAACTATTCTTGTAGGAATCAATTTGTTGTCCTAGTTCTTCACCACTCTCATGCCCCCCTTCTTACGCACAACTTGAACATGGCTTATCCACGGGCTATTAGAGATGGAAAAATCACTCCCGCATCAAATAATTTGAGTATCTCTTTTTGCACCACTTTCTCTATATTTTTATTTAGCTTGCATTGTGGTTGCGCCACGGGCTCGCTATTATCTTCCAGCAAAATTTGTGCATGAAAATGGTTGGGCTAATTTCTTGAATGTCAGCTATGGTCCAGCTAATTTCCTTTCTATAGTTCTTCTTCATCTCAACTAGCTTCTGTTCCTGGTTACCTGTCAAGTAATAAGGAGATAATTATTAGAAAATTGTTAGTTTCAAGAAAATCATAATTCAAGTGAGTCGGGAGTACTTTCAACTCCACATTAGGCTTAGTCGCCTCTTTCTTGATTTCCTCTTCATTTACTACTTGATTTTCAATCTTAAGAGCTTTAGACTCTTTCTTGATTTCAAGATCCTCATCATCCATTGTGCTTGATTGAGTGATACACCTTTCCAAAGAATCATCCACAAGTTAATCAAACTTATACTTCTCGGCCAACTCACCAACCACTTCTACCTTAAAATAAGAGTAGACGGTAGTCTAATCCCTAGGATATTTCATCATCTTATTTGGAAAATCACTCTTCTTCCCTTAATCTACGCAAAATATGCCCCCTCATATGCATCAAGGATTGTCCTTGCAAAAGAATGGTCTCCCTAAAATCAGAGTGACCTCCTTATTTACTTCCATGTTTACCACAATGAAGTTCATGGGGAAAACAATCATGTCTACCCGCAAAATGATATCCTCAATTGTCTCCTCAGGTATAATGGTGGTTTGATTTGCTAGTTGCAGGGACACTGATATAGACTTGATCGCTCCAAGCTTGACTTCTAGTTTCCTAGAAATA
The DNA here is from genome assembly GCF_001879085.1 of Nicotiana attenuata. NCBI lineage: Eukaryota > Viridiplantae > Streptophyta > Magnoliopsida > Solanales > Solanaceae > Nicotiana > Nicotiana attenuata. Next base: position 234,361 of record NW_017670832.1, on the reverse strand, counting down.
AGTAAAGACATTAGATTTATCGAAGCACATGAATCACATAATGCTTTATCTAAGTTCTCACTCGCAAAAGAGCAAAGTATGATAAAACTCCTTGGATATCCACATTTTTAAGGTATCTTATTCTGCAAGATTGCACTAAAGTAGGCATTCAATTTGACTATTATTGTCTGTTCCAACTTCCTTTTGCCGGACAAGATCTCCTTCAAAAGTTTTGTATAAGTTGCCATTTGGGTATGCATCTCTATGAACGGGATATTCACATACTGCTATAGTATCTCCAAGAATGGCCCAAAATACTTGTCTAATTTTTCCCATTCCATCCTTTAAGGAAAAGGTAATGGGGGTATGTGTTTGTTTGCTTCAACATCTTGTCTCTCTTTCTGCTCACCCTCATCCTTTTTAGTAGCACTATTTTCACCCTTTAGTTCACTACTATTTTTCTCCTCCGTTGTCTCACTTTGCTTGTTCACCACTTCAGCCTTCTTCTTCATTACATGGTCTGTCAATATTTTGCCACTAATCAAAGACACTGCTTTGATTTTCTCTTTTTAATTTATATTTAGTGTCATAAGGTAGTGTTCCGAGATCCCTCTTAGACAACAGGTTGGAAATCTGTCCCATTTGTCTCTCTAAATTTTGGATATGTACCTTGAGTTTTAAATTTGTCATGACTTAATGAGGAAAGACTTCACGAGTCCTTTAAACTTGATTGATTGGACTGTTGAGGTTGGTATTGCTGCCTCTACTGATTTTGAAATCTTGGAGGTCCTTCTCCCTGGGGTCTAGTATTATTTTGTTGCCACAAATTTAGACTACCATTTGATGAACTCCATAAAAAACCTAGATACCTCTGACCCTTAGAGTCGAAGTTATTGCCTCCTTGATAGTTCTCTATGTTGAAATTTCCTATATCAGTGACTTCTTCATCTACAACAGAATCCAAGCACTCATGTGTTGGGTGTCCAAGTCCACAAAAATTATAAGCTCTCTGTGGCTACTCTGGACCTTAGCTAAATTTAACTTTCTGATCTCTTTTGCTATAGAGTCAATATGAGCTTGCATAGAAGTATTAGAATCCACAAGGTGTACCTCAACTACTTTTCCCCTCTTATTTTCCTCCATGGGCCATTGATTTGCATATTCAATAATTCATCCAAAACAAAAATAATCTCATCAGGAGTTTTCTTCGTAAGGGGACCTCCGGCTTCATTGCTTAGAATCATCCTGGAACCAGGTGTCAATCCATCCCAGAAAATTTGAAGTTGCATCCACTATTCCATTCCCTTATGCGGCCATTTTCTCACTATCTCCTTGAAAATTTTCCATGCCTCGAAAATATTTTTGTTTCCTTTTGGATGAAGTAGAGACGTATTTGTCAAAAAACTTTCTTGTCTTGTATTGTCACGATCCAAAATACCACCTTAAGGATCGTTATGTCACCAAGCCTCTAAGACTAGGTAAACGTAACACATGATGAGATTAACAGAATAAAACAACTTAGCTTTTAAATAAAAATTTGATAAATGACATAACATAGTCGAAAAATCATCAACAGTCATACACAAAAAACCGGTATTACGGAGTCATAAACTCTACTGAGAATACACTAGGAATCTAATACAACACTATCTGGAATACAAATAATAGTACTAAGGAAAGACAATAGAAGGTGATTCCGAGGCCTTTAAGTGGAACAACAGGTATACCTTGAAGTCTCCACAGTAACTCGGAATCAGCTCACTAACTACTAGCACGCTCAGAGGCACCTGGATTTGCACAAAAATATGCAGAAATGTAGTATGAGTACACCATAATCGATACCCAATAAGTATCAAGACTAACCTCGATGGAGTAGTGACGAGGTTCAAATCGAGACACTCACTAGACAAATAACTTATGTAGAATATCAATATAAAACTAACAACGAAAAGCATGACCAATTAAATAGCAACAAAGAATAATCATGTGATAACACGACAAATTAACCAAAACACGTAAAAATACAAAGTGGAAAAGGAAATAGTGGCATGTTCAAATCATTAACTCGTTCCAACACAAGAATAACAGCAAGAATCACCCCGAAGAACCATGTAACATAATTTCAAATCACCCTTATGACGCCGCGTGAGCTTCACATTTAAAAATATTTTCCACATATAGCTTCACGTGCATAAGCCCCTTATCTCGCCGCATGTGCATCACAATGAAGTATTTCTCCTTACTTGCAACACCCGGGTTTTAGCCTCGTTCCACCATTTCCTGCTTCTTCTGTGTTCTACAGCTATATTATAATATACCGGGTTAGTTGGTTTGGATCCGGAGTGGTTTCGAAGTGAACTGAGGCACATAGTCTCTTACTTGAAAGCTTAATTGGAAAAGTTGATCGGATATTGACTTATCTGTAAACAACCTCAGATTTGAATTTTGATGGTTCCGTTAGCTTCGTTAGGTGATTTGGACTTAGAAGCGCATCCGGGATGTGATTTGGAGGTCCGTAGTAGAATTAGGCTTGAATTGGCGAAAGTTAGAATTTTGACAATTTTGGCCGGTAGTGGAAATTTTGGTAGCGGGGTCGGATTGGATTTCCAAAAGTTGGAGTAGGTTCATGATGTCATTTCTGACATGTATGCAAAATTTGAGGTCATTCGGTCGTGGTTTGATAGGTTTCGACATCGTTTGTGGAAATCGAAAGTTTAGAAGTTCTTTAGGCTTGAATCCGAGTGTAATTTGGTGTTTTGATGTTGTTCGAGGTGATTTGATGATTTGACTAAGTTTGTATGATGTTGTGGGACATGCTGGTATGTTTGGTTGAGCTCCCGATGGCCTCGGGTTGATTTTGGGTGATTAACGTAACACGTTTGAAGTTTGAAGGATTGCTGAAGTTGGCCTAGTGCTGGTGTAAACGAACCTGCGGAGAGGGAACCGTAGGTGCGAGCCCGTAGAAGCGGAGATGGAGCCATAGAAGCGGCCAAGGTTGAGCTGGGCAGAGGACGCATGTGCGATGGCATTCCCGCACCATGGTGGTCACAAAAGCGGACCCAAGGGCACAGGTGCAAGTTTGGACCGCAGAAGCGAGATGGTTTCCGCACCTGCGGAAGCGCAGATGCGGTCTTGAGGCCGCAGGAGCGATGTCAGGATTTTTAAGTGAAATCCGCACCTACGACGGAATTTCTACAAGTGCGGCATCGCAGAAGCGACTTATGGACCGCAGGTGCGGTATTGCTGGGCAGAATATTTAAAATCAAGGGTTCGTGATTTTAGTCTTATTTCAACATTTTGGACTCGAACTTAGGCGATTTTGGAGAGGATTTTTTAGGGGATTGTGAGCACGTTATTTTTGACCTATATGAATTACTCCCATAAACTAAGGAAAATAAAACTTTTCCATTATTTGTAATTTCATAAATTTTTGTAGCATTTGTTTTGTTAATTGTTTACATTTGTCTGTGCGTGTTTATTTTATTTAATTCATGGAAAATACAAAAATACGTTGCATTTGCATTTAGGATTTAATTCTACATTTTTAGGTTAATTAGCAATTTAGTTGTCTTATAAAATGATGAAAATCACAAAAAATAACTCTTTTTGCGTCTTTAACCTTTTAATTTTAAATTTTATAGTTTTTCTTTTAATTTAGGATTTAATTAGTTTTTTTAAATTACTATGAAGAGTAATTAGTTTAATTTGGTAGGTTAATTTAGTTTTTAGAAGGAAATTTAGGTTTATTTTAATTTGGAAAAGAAAAGAAAATTAGGAATTGAAAGAAAAGGAAATGAGAGTCTGATTTTTTGGGCCAATTTAATTCAATTTCCCCAAGCCCAATTGATTAAACACCATTACCCATTCAAAACCGGCCCAGACCCGTGTCCCCTACCTGGTCCGCCTTTCTTAGTGACCAAACGACACCGTTTTATGTCTTTTAATCTGAGCCCTTGATCTCCCTCAATCGAACGGTTGGGAGCTGAGGGTTTGACATTATAAGACTGTTCGAATCGTCTACCCCCCCCCCCACCGTTCCATCTCTCATTTCACCTTCTTCAGAGAACAATCTAAACCCTAGCGCCGCCCTTAAATTCTCCACTCGCCGGCCGGCGGCGCCACTCCCAATCCACCCCGAATTAATACCATTAAATCCTTACAGCCTCCCCTTTCCCAATCTCAAAACCATTTTCCTCGAATCTTTCCACATCTTCTCGAATTTCAAATCTGAGTTCGAAATCCTAAAAGCCCAAAGTCAATTTCCGTTGAATCTGTGCATGCAAGGCTTAATCCCCGAGCTTCCTAAGTTTCTCAAGGTCGATTTAACCACAAAGCAATGATATTCGCTTGTTCTTGACCAAGAACAAGCAAATAGCATTATTTTTGGTTAGATCAAGATATCCAATGCTATTTCGAGGTTAACCGGTAAGTTTTCTTCATTTCTCTATCCGTCTTATGTTGTTTCATCTTTCTACTCCGCTTCTTTCTTCTCCGTTTCTTTAAGTGTTTTGTCTCCTGACTAGAAATTGTGAAAAGGTTCTGCACCTAGGTTTTCCTTTCTAGACTGATTTGTGTTCGTAGTTGTTCTACTTGCTTTTCTTTTCACATTTTTAAAAGTTGTTCTCTGATTTTTGTTGTTTTGCTCAGTGGTCTGTTTAGTTTATTAGTGTCATGCTTAAACCTCTGATTTTGCCTTTTGTTTTAGTCTCATAGTTTAATTTAATTAGTTCGTTTCGATATAATAACCTAGTTAATTCTATGCCTATTTGTGTTATTAATCAGTCACTTAGTTTAGATTTTTAATTTTGAAATCATTTAAGTGTTTGTTTTCTTCTGCCTTCCATATGATTACAGAAATTAGTTTGGATCAGTTGTTGTTTGGGCTTTGGGTCATTTCTGACCCATTTGCAAGAGAAGCCAGTTCGTTTGGTTTTAAGTTACTGGGTCAACTTGACCCATGAGGTAGACTACGGTAAAAACAGGGGGTTTAAGGATTAATTTAGGAATTTTAGGTTGAGAAATCTTGTGTAATTGACTGGGGAAACTTCTAGGAAGGTGAGTTTGGGCCTCTTTTGAAAAGCTGAATTTGAACTTAGGATTAAATAGCAAAAACAAAAATTTGAAAAGGATTGAAGGGCAAAAACTAAACTCATTCTTGCTGCCCTAAGGCTTGCCTATAAAGTCATTGTTTCTTCACTCTCAAAGCAGAAATTAGAGGCTAAAAATACTGAAAAGTTGAAAACGGCTGAGCATCTTTAAAAACTCGAAAAATACTGAAATTTGCTGGAGGTTTTCTGGGATTCTGGTTCTTTGATCCTTTTTGGTTGTTTGAAGTTTCTATTAGTTCCAAGTCGTGCATCTGGAAAAGTTTAAGATGATTTGAAAAGCTTGGTTTGAGTTGCTGGTTTATTACTGTTACATTGCTGACTGGCCTGCTGCTGTTGCTACTCCCTCACTCTCTTTGTTTTTCTCTTGGCTTTTCCAGGTACTTTTTGGAACTATGGACATCACTTGAGTGTAATATGGAATTTGGATTTGAAAATATGATAAAACTTGTGTTGTTTGTTTGTTGAATTTCGTTTCTTCTCCCTTCAATCTCATTCATGGCTGTAATATTTAGCTCTAGAGATATTTTGATTAGTCTATTGATCATGAATGGGATGTCATAGCATTAGATTGAAGTTTTTAAGTTGTCTGATTCTTCTGCTTAGTTCTCAGCTTATTTGAAACTGGCTATAGGTGAAGGAAATGCCTCGTTAGGCCTGTGTTGAGTCGTTTGCTTGTGTTTGAATGTTATGTTGTTGGACTTGATGTTTTAAGATCATGGTTGCTTAATGTCAATCTCATCAGGTTCTGTTAATATGAGGTTTAATTGAGGCTCAGATTCTCATGTCATTGTTCTAAGTTAGCTTGGGGTTTTAAAAGTTAAAGTTGCATACTGTATAGTTTCCAAAGAATTAGATTTTCAACTGTTTTAAAATCATGTCATTGTTGAAATCTCACATAATTGTCTATCGAGTTAGTTGGAGACTGATTTAAATCTGATTGCATATATAGTGGTGTTTTGTTGATAGCCAGTTGGGTTCATTTTGATACCCTTTGATTTTCAAACAAAATCTCAAAATCCATGGCCCTCACTTAATTAACTTTAATCCTTTAGAAATCGAGGTGTGCCATTTAGTTGAATTTTCCACGGCCCTCGCAAACTTGAAGGTGCGTAGTTTCTTTAGGCGCGTAATTTAAATTAATTTCCTTAAACTCGAGTGTGCATTTCATGTGACCCCAAATCCAAATCTCAACAACGTTAGATAAAATGTGTCGTGGACCGCGGGTGCATTTCATGTGGCGTGGTTCAAGACATGTTTTAGATAACGTTGAATCTTCCTAAAATTAATTAAAAGCGGCTAATAAGTTAAAAACGTACCATAGGCTAAAACATGTATTAAATCAGATAATAGGCCAATTATGATAGTTTTAGCGACCGTGCTAGAACCACGGAATCCGGGGGTGCCTAATACCTTCCCTAAGGTTAACAGAATTCCTTATTCAGAATTTCTGGTTCGCAGACTTCAAAAGGAAAGTCGAACTTTTCCTCGATTCGGGATTCTAAACCGGTGACTTGGGACACCAATAAACTATCCCAAGTGGCGACTCTGAATCTTAAATAAATAATCCCGTTTCGATTGTCACTTTAATTGGAAAAAACTCCTTATATACCCCTTCCAGTGGTAGAAAAAGGAGGTGTGATAGCTCTGGCGACTCCGCTGGGGATAAGAACCCAGAACTTCTGGTTCAGGGTTCAGAATTCGAGCTTAGAATAATTATTATATTTGGCTTTATTTATTATCTGGTTTTATTTACATGTTTGGGCCTAATGTGCTAAATGTTGCTTTTTACCGCTTTGATATTGTTGAACTGTATATAAATTGTTACGAAACCCTCCTCTCTCTGAGTCTTCTAAATCATCTGGGAAGTGTGCACTTCGTGTGACTTCTCTTCTGTTAGAGTCATTCCAATTTTAGAACGAGGTTCGGACAAGTTGCAAAGCCGGTGAAGCTTCTGTATTCCCGGTACGCTGCCCCCTCCCCCCCTCCCCCCCCCCCCCCCGCTCGAGCTGTCCGCTCGGGTAAACCAGGTCTAGAACAAATAAACCCATGTTTTCAAACCTATTATAACATAGCCTCATGCCGGATCCCTAGTAGGAACGCTTGTTTGCATCACGTGCATCTGACTTTGGGGACTCAACACAGGGGTTGGGTCCGTCTAGGACAGGTGTACCCAAAATAACAGACCATCTTGATGCATCCTATGTGCTACATGTTGCATTTCTTCAAAGGTAAAATGGTCATTTGGCGGACCAATGATAATTGAGGCGAATGAAAAAAGAAAGAGAAAAAAAAGAAGAGAAAAAGAGAGGGTGAAGTGTGAGGACAAAGCGAGTAGGGCCCAATTATGTTTTCTGTCACATTTTGTAAAGAAAAAAGAGCTTGAAAGTTCAAAAAAATTTGTACTTTTTCATCATTTTCCGTAAATCAGAAAATCAAAAAAAAGGGAAAAGAAAATCCAAAAAGAGTTTACATGTTTCATCATTATTTCAAAAAAAAGACAAAAAAAATGTTCTCTAGATTAGTTGTTTTTTTTATTCTCGCCCGTATCCAATCTGCCCGAACTACGCATACCTGATTCTCGTCTTTCGAGACGTGATACGTAGGCAACCCACATAGAATCCGGTCTTCCTAGTGAATCTTAGGTTCTTGGCTTTGCGGGGTCCTAGCCAAATCTTGCATTTTAGTTACTTTTAGCCACATAGGTTAATTTTAGAAAAATAGTCACAATCATGTCTTGATGTGTCTAACAGGAAGAGTTATTGTCTCACCTAGCGTTCTAGGTCTTTAACTTTATTTTGTCTTAATTTTCTCATACGGGTGTGGATCTACTTACCGAATTTTGGGCATGACAGACGCCTTAGGACCATCCAGTCAAGATCGCTCATTCAGGAGTTGCTTTAGGAGATTTTTTTTTAATTTTTTTTTATGTTTTGAGTATGGTTTTTTAAGTCGTCTTTTACTTTCTAGTTTTGTATAGTAATGTCGAGTTTTTTGTTATCGTACTTTCTATTTTGTATTTGAAAAAGTGTGGTGTAACTCAAAAATCCAAAAAAAAAAAGAGATTTTGCGTTTTATATTTCCGTTAGAAATTTTTTTTAGAATACTAATTGTAGAAATGAAAAAATATTTTTGAGGTGGTTTTTCCTTTAGGAAATTAATATCTAGAACTCAAAATAAAAATCGCTTTTATATTTCCTTTAGTATATTAAGACTAAAAATCCAAAAAAAAAAATTTTTTTTTAGTACCACTTTAAAAGTTTTTTTTTAAGATATTAATTCCAAAAATCCAAAAAGATTTTCTTTTGAGGTTCTTCTTTGGGAAATAAACGAAAAAATAAAAAAAAATTCAAAATAGTTTTATTTGGTTTATTGTTTAGATTTCCTTCCTCAAAAAAAAAAAAAGAAGAATCAAAAAAATGTTTTTCGCTTGTAGGGTTTTTTCCTTAATAATTTCCCATAGAGTGTTTGTTTCAAAAAGAAAAAAAAAATATATGCTCGTTAAGCTTGAGTTTAGAATAGGTTATAGAACATTGAGTCTAGAAAATTAAAAAAAAAAAGGATTTGCTTATGTTATTTCTCTTTTCTCATCAGAGTAGTCACTAAGGTAAAAAAAAAAGAAAAAAAAGAAAAAGAAAAAGAAAAAGAGAACGTCAGTTTGTTTACTTTATTCCCGATCTTCCAGAACTATGCAAAGATCTGATTCATGCGGGGTCATGATACGTAGGCAATCCTCATAGGTTTCGATCATAACTAAAAAAAAAAACAAAAAAAACAAAAAAAGAGAGAGAGAGAAAACAAGAAATTGTGGGAAGGAAACAATGGCAAAGCAAGAGAGAAAATGAGGGAATAAAAGAAAAACAAGAACCAAGCAAAGAAAAGCAAGAATAAAAAGAAAAGAGAAGTCACAAGATGAAACTTAGGGAAAGCCGGGATGACGCAAGCGACCGATCAAATACATGATAGAAATGGTTAACTGCTTAGGTGCATTGCATCCCCAACGTGCGGTTGCCTATCTGTTAAGCTCTAATCGCTAACAAGTTTGTGGTTGTCATCAAATCCAGGCAGGTGGTTAGTTTGTTTGGCATTCTGAAACTCATCCATACAACACCAGGTCCAAAGACAAGTTGATCATGACTGGCCAAGAATTGGATGCAAGTGTTATCGATCCGTCAAGAGAGGGGGAGGAGTCTGATGTTAATCTGAAAGAGGAGTTGTATAAGTTGAAACAACCAATGGCAGAGATGTACCAGACATGGGTATAAGGGCATCCACCACCATCTTGCCCCGCGAACCCTGCTTTCGTCCCGGCGTTGGCTCAATCCCAGGAACCTCCCACTGTTGATTCGTCTCCAGGCTTTCCCATTTACCACCGCTACCAAGGCACCACTTCCCAAACACCACAAGCTCCAACACCCAAACCCGTTCCATATCCCCCCACCAGCCACTCCTATTTTCGTGGCGCCGCCGCCAGCTACACTTCATCGATCCTCCAGCGAACCTTTGTTCCAGACCCAGGATAACCAATACCATCCCCCAGAGCCTACTTTCAAGGCCCCAGAACCTTACTCCTACACTCCTCGTTTCGACCTCCCTGTTGAGACTGAGAAACCACCTAAAAATCCGAAACAGGAGGAAATGTTCAGGAAGGTTAAAAGCTTGGAACAGTCATTCAGAAACATGCAGGGATTGGGAGGCCAGGTGAGCGTGGCCTACAAAGATTTGTGTCTATTTCCTGATGTTCAGTTGCCGGTAGGATTTAAGATGCCAAAGTTTGATTTGTATGATGGGCACGGAGATCCGGTGGCGCATTTGAGAGGATTCTGTAGTAAAATGAGAGGGGCTGGCGGGAAAGATGAGCTATTGATGGCATACTTTAGCCAGAGTCTGAGTGGTTCGGCGTTGGAGTGGTACACTCGTCAGGATCACGGCAGATGGTATACATGGGATGATTTGGCCCAAGCATTCGCTTGTCATTTCCAATACAACCTTGAGATTGTTCAAGATTGTTTGTCTCTGACTAAGATTGAGAAGAAGCCTAGTGAAAGTTTTAGGGAGTGTGGATTTCGTTGGAGAGAAAAAGCGGCAAGGGTTGACCCTCCGATGAAAGAGAGCGAAATAGTGGATTATTTTCTGCAGGCCCTGGAGCCCACTTACTACGGCCATCTGGTATCGGCCATAGGCAAGTCCTTCAACGAGGTAGTGAAGATGGACGGCATGGTGGAAGAAGGGCTTAAATCAAACAAGATCATGAGTTACTTGGCTATTAAGGCAACTACCCAAGCCATTCAGAATGGTACTGGTGGAGTGATTGGAAAGAAAAAGAAAGAAGATGTGGCGACAACTGATTCAGGATCATGGTTTGGACCCAGGGTCCCATCACACCAATATACCCAGCCTCGACCCTATCACCAAACCTACACCCAAACCCCATATAATCCACCCAAACACTACTTCCCATCACTAGACCCTCATATTTCTGTCCACCACGCCCAAACATACACTCAACCTCCTGCCTACGCGCAATGGCATGCGCCAGCCCCACGAAACACCTACCCAGCTCCACAAAATGCTTACCCACCCCCACGAGCCAACCGAAACCCTGTCGGCCCTGGTTTTCGGCCCAATCAAGCATTTAAAAATGAAAGATTGCAGCGGAAGAAAACCTTCACCCCGTTGGGGGAGTCCTATACTAGTTTGTTCCACAGACTGAGACAATTGGATATGCTGAGGCCAATTGAGTCGAAATTGCCAAACCCCCCTCCAAAGAATCTTGATTACTCTTTAAGCTGTGAATATTGTTTTGGTACTCCGGGGCATTATACGGAGAAGTGCTGGCACTTGAAAATGCCATCCAGGAGCTCATTGACACAAACCGGATTCAGGTCCAAACTCCAGAGGCACCCAACATCAACCAGAACCCATTGCCAACCCATCAGGAAACAAACATGATCGAGATAGTACATAAGGGAGGGGAGCCCAAGAAGCCTTCACAGACCGTCATAATGATTCGGTCCAGTAAGGTCAAGCCAGTCAAAAAACCCACGATTGAAGGATCAGTGAACAAGTTGAGTGGGACAAACGGTGAACCATCTGCGGTAGTCAAGAAAGGATCCCCAAGTGATGTTGCAGCAAAACAAGAAAAGTCCAAAGTGGTTGTGCCAGGAGTGGCAAACAAGCCTATCATAATTGTAGAGGGTGCTCGTGCGGATCCTGTCATCGTCAAGCCTGTAACCCAGTTGCCAATAGTCAACAGCAAGGTTATCCCGTGGAACTATGAACGGGTGATAGTGACCTATAAGGGAAAGGAAGTGAAAGAAGAAGTCAATGAGGCCCAGGGATTAACTCGTTCGGGGAGATGCTTTGCCCCGGAAGAGTTAAGGAAAGCTAAAACATCCAGAGATAACCCAGTTCTAGTGAAAAAAGCAGTGACTGAAGAAGAGGCGGAGGAGTTTCTGAGAAAAATTAAGGTACAAGACTATTCCATCGTNGGTGCAACTCCTTATTTGTTGGTATATGGCACTGAAGCAGTGATACCCGCAGAAGTTGAAATCCCATCCCTTCGGATTGTTGCTGAGGCCGAAATTGATGATGATGAGTGGGTCAAAACCCGTTTGGAGCAGTTGAGTTTGATTGATGAGAAAAGATTGGCAGCAGTGTGTCATGGTCAGTTGTATCAAAAGAGAATGGCAAGAGCGTACAATAAGAAGGTGCGTCCCCGGAAGTTTGAAGTGGGTCAGCAAGTATTGAAACACATCCTTCCACACCAGGCCGAAGCAAAAGGCAAGTTCGCCCCAAATTGGCAGGGGCCGTTCATTATAACAAGAGTGTTGTCCAATGGTGCTTTGTATTTGACAGATATAGAAGGCAAATGTGTAGACATGGCTATCAACTCTGATGCAGTCAAGAGATATTATGTATGATTTCTTTTGGTTTAAATTATATTTGTTTATACTTGGCATGTTTTGAAGATTGGAATGACGAAGGCATTTTGTTCTGCTATCTAAACACTTTATCCTTTGTTACCCCTTTGAGCCTTATTTATTTCCTTTCATACCCCTCTTTTGGAATCAGTAACAAAATTCAGAAACATGAACGCACAAGATAGGGAAAGGAAAAGAGAGAAAAAGATAAGAGAAAAAAAGAGAAAGAAAAGAATGAAAAGAAAAAAAAAAGAAAGAAAAGAATGAAAAAAAAGAGAAGAAAAGAAAGAAAGAAACGGAAAGAGAAAAGTAACAACCACAAAGCAATTCCTATGTCATGAACTACGTTCGACCTAATTCCTTTTAAGGATATGTAGGCAGCCTCACGGTTCGGTCCCATCAAAATGAAAATTCAAAAGTCCCCAAGCAAAGAAACTGGGGCAGAAGTTGTGGTTGTTTTAAGACATCTGATTCCAAAGGTTGTAATTTTGAACCTATTTGAGTTGTTTTGAGCCTTTTTGATATCCTTTCTGTCTAACCCTGTCCAAAGCCACATTACGTCCAAAGAAAAACCTTCCGATCAGTCTTCGAGAGATGCCAAGACAAGCACGTAAAGGTGATTCATATCAGGGGCAACACTCCAGTCTAAGCAGGAAAAATGAAAATGAGAGAGTCTTATTGGTGAAAACCCTCACGGGCATCGTAAGGCGATGAAAGCTGAGAGAAATCAAAATGAGAGAGTCTTATTGGTGAAAACCCTCACGGGCACCATAAGGCGACTGTGAGTTGAGAGATGAACAAATGAGAGAGATTTGTTGGTGAAAACCCTTCAGGGCACCGCAGGCCGAACAAGGTTAGTGATTGGGCAAAGAAATTGGGTTATGAAGATCCTGGGGCAAGGTATGACAACTGAAAGTTGATTGGTTGAATAGACTGGGCTGATTAGTCCGAAATGCATGTCATGATCATTGGTACCAGCTGCTCCACTCAGATAAGTCTCTTTTCTTTTTCCCCTTCAAACAGTCGTCTAGTTTTGGATTTTTTCTTCCTTATATCTAACTTTCAAAGTCATTGCATTTCATTTCTTTTGGGTTTATTTCTCTAAGATGTTTCCAATGTCAGTTTGTTTAAGCAAATAAGAAAGGATTTCAAAGCTCACTACCAACTTCCAAAATTTCACAAAGCACAGTACGGCCAGAACATGCCAGAGATAGTATGATGTAAAGTGGGACATAAAGTGTCAGTGAAAGTTCCATCGGTGGAATGGTTTAGTAATTTCGTGGGAGATGCAGAGGTTCAGATAGAAGGGTCTGAAATGTAAACAACGGTTTGGGTATAGAGCACTCGGGTCATCCAGGGTCCTGCCGTTGAGAATCAGTCCGAAAGTCAAACAATTCTTAGTCAGTTCAAGGCAGCCAGTCTAAGCAAAGCACAGGAAGTGAGGAGCCACCTTCAACAAGAATGCCACAAACTAACCACCACATTTTTAAACTGACAAGATTTTTCTTTGATTTGAAATAGGGTCAGGAATTTTCGTTTGTTTCGGAGAAACCCTCCGTAAGGGAAAGCAAGCACCAGACAGGTTTGACCGTAAATCCTCAGGACCCTCCTGGATAATGGGACCTAGTTTAAAATTCAAAACATTCAAGAGTAACAAGATCTAGCATAAGCTTTACCTTGAGGAAATATAAGTCGGCTCTGAAGTTTTCATTCTTAGGATAGGATTTACTTTAAAATTTTCAGGACCCTCCTGGATAATGGGACCTAGCTTTAAGACTTCCATTAGATAACAAGATTTAACGTAAGTTCTGCTGTAGGGAAGTATAATTCAGCCTTAAAGTTGTCACTCCTAAGATAAGACTTGATTTCGATTTTCAGGACCCTCCTGGATAATGGGATGTAGTTTTAGGACTTTCTTAGATAACAAGATTTAGCAGAAGTCATACCTTTAGAAGATATAATTTAGCTTTAAAACTGTCGTTTTACTAGGAGTTTTTAGGACCCTCCTGGATAATGGGATCTAGCTTTCAGATTCTTAGAGATATTTGGTAACATGATTCAATTAACACTCACAGATGTGCCCAGCTACCAAACTGGGGCAGAAAATTTTCTTTGTTTTGTCTATTTTGTTGAAATCAGGCACCCACCTGGAAAGAAAGGGAGAACAACACCAGTTTCAAAGATAGAAAGCAATTCAGGTTCAAGCAATCAGGCACCCATTTGGGGAAGCAAGGAAAGATAGTTCAAAGGAAAAACATTCGCAAGAGGAAGTAGTTCAAGTTCAGCAATCAGGAGCCCACCTGAAGAACAAAGGGAGAAGCAGTTCAAGTTCAGCAATCAGGAGCCAACCTGAAGAACAAAGGGAAGCAACAAGGTTCAAAGGAGTTCAGCAATCAGGAGCCCACCTGAAGAACAAAGGGAAAGCAGCAAGGTTCAAAGGAGTTCAGCAATCAGGAGCCTACCTGAAGAACAAAGGGAAAGCAGCAAGGTTCAAAGAGTTTGGTAATCAGGAGCCCACCTGGAGAACGAAGGGAAGCAGTTCCCACCTGGAGAACGAAGGGAAGCAGTTCAAGTGTTGGCAATCAGGAGCCCACCTGGAGAACGAAGGGAAGCAGTCCAAGTGTTGGTAATCAGGAGCCCGCCTGGAGAATGAAGGGAAGCAGTAATTCATGTGTTGGTAATCAGGAGCCCACATGGAGAACGAAGGGAAGCAGTTCAAGTGTTGGTAATTAGGAGCCCACCTGGAGAACGAAGAGCAGCAATTCAAGTGTTGGTAATCAGGAGCCCACCTGGAGAACGAAGGGAAGCAGTTCAAGTGTTGGTAATCAGGAGCCCGCCTAGAGAACTAAGGAAAGCAACAATTCAAATGTTGGTAATTAGGAGCCTACCTGGAGAACAAAGGGAAAGCAGCAATGTTCGAAGGAAGACGATTCAAGTTCAGCAATCAGGTGCCCGCCTGAAAAATAAAGGGAAAGCACCTCAGAATACAATTCAAGAAAGCAACAAAGGAATCTCACCTGGAGAGTACGAGTCAACAGTGCTACAGAAATTGCAAGACCAAGTTTGAAGATATAGATAGGATTTTTGTAATTCATAGATCATAGTTTAGTATAACTTCTTTTATTTTATCTTGGTGTAATAAGGGGTTCAGCAAGCAGTAGCAGCAGCAACAACAGTGAAATCACAGCTTCATGGTAATCCCAGCTACCGAAACTTCCCGAACTACACTGACCTAATTCCTTTATAGCCGAAGATATGTAGGCAACCTCGGAAGCAGGGTGCGGTTAAATCTTTCAAAAAATGCTTCTCACGGAGTATTCAAACGGGCAAAAATTGCTTGTATCCACTCACTTATCTTTGCACGAAAACTCTTCGCGTTTCCAAGCAAAGAGGGGCAGCTGTGAGCACGTGATTTTTGCCCTATATGAATTACTCCCATAAACTCAAGAAAATAAAATTTTCCCATTATTTGCAATTTCGTAGATTTTTGTAGCATTTGTTTTGTTAATTGTTTGCATTTGTCTGTGCATGTTTATTTTGTTTAATTCATGGAAAATACAAAAATATGTTGCATTTGCATTTAGGATTTAATTCTACATTTTTAGGTTAATTAGCAATTTAGTTGTCTTATAAAATAATGAAAATCACAAAAAATAACTCTTTTTGCGTCTTTAACCTTTTAATTATAAATTTTATAGTTTTTCTTTTAATTTAGGATTTAATTAGTTTTTGTAAATTACTATGAAGAGTAATTAGTTTAATTTGGTAGGTTAATTTAGTTTTTAGAAGGAAATTTAGGTTTATTTTAATTTGGAAAAGAAAAGAAAATTAGGAATTGAACGAAAAGGAAACGAGAGTCTGATTTTTGGGCCAATTTAATTCAATTTCCCCAAAGCCCAATTGATTAAACACCATTACCCGTTCAAAACCGGCCCAGACCCGTGTCCCCTACCCGGTCCGCCTTTCTCTGTGACCAAACGACACCGTTTTATGTCTTTTAATCTGAGCCCTTGATCTCCCTCAATCGAACGGTTGGGAACTGAGGGTTTGACAAAATAAGACTGTCCGAATCGTCTACCCC
>NW_017670832.1:205808-218253 GCF_001879085.1 Nicotiana attenuata | reverse complement strand
CCCCGGTTCCATCTCTCATTTCACCTTCTTCAGAGAACAATCTAAACCCTAGCGCCGCCCTTAAATTCTCCACTCGCCGGCCGGCGGCGCCACTCCCAATCCGTCCCAAATTAACACCATTAAATCCTCACAGCCTCCCCTTTCCCAATCTCAAAACCATTTTCCTCGAATCTTTCCACATCTTCTCGAATTTCAAATTTGAGTTCGAAACCCTAAAAGCCCAAAGTCAATTTCCGTTGAATCTGTGCATGCAAGGCTTAATCCCCGAGCTTCCTAAGTTTCTCAAGGTCGATTTAACCACAAAGCAATGATATTCGCTTGTTCTTGACCAAGAACAAGCAAATAGCATTGTTTTTGGTTAAATCAAGATATCCAGTGCTATTTTGAGGTTAACCGGTAAGTTTTCTTCATTTCTCTATCCGTCTTATGTTGTTTCATATTTCTACTCCGCTTCTTTCTTCTCCGTTTCTTTGAGTGTTTTATCTCCTGACTGGAAATTGTGAAAAGGTTCTGAACCTAGATTTTCCTTTCTAGACTGATTTGTGTTCGTAGTTGTTCTACTTGCTTTTTTTCTCACATTTTTAAAAGTTGTTCTCTGATTTTTGTTGTTTTGCTCAGTGGTCTGTTTAGTTTATTAGTGTCATGCTTAAACCTCTGATTTTGCCTTGCGTTTTAGTCTCATAGTTTAATTTAATTAGGTCATTTTTATTTCATAGCCTAGTTAATTCTATGCCTATTTGTGTTATTAATCAGTCACTTAGTTTGGATTTTTAATTTTGAAATCATTTAAGTGTTTGTTTTCTTCTGCCTTCCATATGATTACAGAAATTAGTTTGGATCAGTTGTTGTTGGGCTTTGGGTCATTCTGACCCATTTGCAAGAGAAGCCAGTTCATTTGGTTTTAAGTTACTGGGTCAACTTGACCCATGAGGTAGGCTACGGTAAAAACAGTGGGTTTAAGGGTTAATTTAGGAATTTTAGGTTGAGGAATCTTGTGTAATTGACTGGGGAAACTTCTAGGAAGGTGAGTTTGGGCCTCTTTTGAAAATCTGAATTGAACTTAGGATTAAATAGCAAAAACAAAAATTTGAAAAGGATTGAAGGGCAAAAACTGAACTCATTCTTGCTGCCCTAAGGCTTGCCTATAAAGGCATTGTTTCTTCACTCTCAAGGCAGAAATTAGAGGCTAAAAATACTGAAAAGTTGAAAACGGCTGAGCATCTTTAAAAACTCGAAAAATACTGAAATTTGCTGGAGGTTTTCTGGGATTCTGGTTCTTTGATCCTTTTTGGTTGTTTGAAGTTTCTATTAGTTTCCAAGTCGTGCATCTGGGTTAAGAAAAGTTTAAGATGATTTGAAAAGCTTGGTTTTGAGTTGCTGGTTTATTACTGTTGCATTGCTGACTGGCCTGCTGCTGTTGCTACTCCCTCACTCTCTTTGTTTTTCTCTTGGCTTTTCCAAGTACTTTTTGGAACTATGGACATCACTTGAGTGTAATATGTAATTTGGATTTGGAAATATGATAAAACTGGTGTTGTTTGTTTGTTGAATTTCGTTTCTTCTCCCTTCAATCTCATTCATGGCTGTAATATTTAGCTCTAGAGATATTTAGATTAGTCTATTGATCATGAATGGGATGTCGTAGCATTAGATTGAAGTTTTTAAGCTGTCTGATTCTTCTGCTTAGTTGTCAGCTTGTTTGAAGCTGGCTATAGGTGAAGGAAATGCCTCGTTAGGCCTGTTTTGAGTCGTTTGCTTGTGTTTGAATGTTATATTGTTGGACTTGATGTTTTAAGATCATGGTTGCTTAATGTCAATCTCATCAGGTTCTGTTAATATGAGGTTTAATTGAGGTTCAGATTCTCTTGTCATTGTTCTAAGTTAGCTTGGGGTTTTAAAAGTTAAAGTTGCATACTATATAGTTTCCAAAGAATTAGATTTTTAACTGTTTTAAAATAATGTCATTGTTGAAATCTCACATAATTGTCTATCGAGTTAGTTGGAGACTGATTTAAATCGATTGCATATATAGTGGTGTATTGTTGACAGCCAGTTGGGTTCATTTTGATACCCTTTGATTTTCAGATACTGCTGGCGTGTCATAGGGATTCGATCTCGAGTCCTGCATTCGCCAACCTCAAGTTCTTGAAAGATTTGGGCTCATTTTGGGCCCAAGCCTGAAGGCACTTGCAAATGGGATTGTCTACTTTATGTTATTTGGGGCCTGTTTTGTTTTGTCGAGCCCAGTTCCCTCGTTTAGTTATTGTTGTTGAAGCAATTTTTCTTCAGATAATTGGTTATTTAATACGATGCTTGTTAGTTGCTAAGTAGGTTCGAACCTTTAGCTTAAAAAGTAATTAGAATTCCTTTAAGCTTTTCCTTTATTAACTAGACTCTAAAAATGGGTTTGAAGTGTGCCATATTAGCCAAACATATAATTTATGGCCTTCAAAAGCTAATTTAGAAACCCTTTTGTTAGAATAATTCGAGGCGTGCCATGCCAAACAAAATCTCAAAACCCATGGCCCTCACTTAATTAACTTTAATCCTTTAGAAATCGAGGTGTGCCATTTAGTTGAATTTTTCATGGCCCTCGCAAACTTGAAGGTGCATAGTTGCTTTAGGCGCGTAATTTAAATTAATTTCCTTAAACTCGAGTGTGCATTTCATGTGACCCCAAATCCAAATCTCAACAACATTAGATGAAATGTGTCGTGGACCGCGGGTGCATTTCATGTGGCGTGATTCAAGACGTGTTTTAGATAACGTTGAATCTTTCTAAAATTAATTAAAAGCGGCTAATAAGTTAAAAACGTTCCATAGGCTAAAACATGTATTAAATCAGATAATAGGCCAATTATGATAGTTTAAGCGACCGTGCTAGAACCACGGAATCCGGGGGTGCCTAATACCTTCCCCCGGGTTAACAGAATTCCTTATTCAGAATTTCTGGTTCGCAGACTTCAAAAGGATAGTCGAACTTTTCCTCGATTCGGGATTCTAAACCGGTGACTTGGGACACCAATAAACTATCCCAAGTGGCAACTCTGAATCTTAAATAAATAATCCCGTTTCGATTGTCACTTTAATTGGAAAAAACTCCCTATATACCCCTTCTGGTGGTAGAAAAAGGAGGTGTGACAGGGATTTCTGAGGTAAGCATCGTGTACTCATTTTTTTTATCATAAATCTTGTTTCCCCATTGTTTACCCCCCTCCCCCCAGATTGTGTGGTGCTGAGGTGAAATTTGGGAGATTAGAGCTTGAGAATTGGAGAGTGAGTTTTGGGGATTTGGAAGGGCAAATGATGTCGAATTTTGATGAATTTCGTATGTTTAGACTCGTGAGTGCATGGGATTTCGGGTTTTGTGATTTTTGTCGGATTTCGAGACGTGGGATCGGGGGCCGAGTTTGAGTCTATTTCGGATTTTGGCTCTAATTTAGTGGTTTTCTTATGGAATTGATCCCTTTGGGATTTATTGATTGTGATGTATCACTTATGGCTAGATTCGGGACGTTTGTAGGCCGATTTGAGAGGGAAAGGCATCACAGAGTAGGACTTCTGCTCGGATGGAGGTAAGTAACAGCTATAAATCTGGTCCTGAGGGTATGAAACCCCGGATTTTGTGTCGTATGACTATTTTGGAGGTGACGCACATGCTAGGTGACGGGCGTGTGGGCGTGCACCGAAGGGACTGTGACTTGGTCCGTCCCGTGAGACTGTAGAATCGAATAACTTATTGTTTACTACATGTTCCCTCTGTTCTTATGGAAATTGATTGCGCTCCATGTTATAAATAATGTTTAGGCCTTATGATATCACTGTTGAGACCCCGTGAGGTCGTGTACTTGTTGAATTAACTGCTATTTGCTGTTTTGTTCTCAGTCATGATATTACTTGCATATCATACCTCCATCCCTTCTTATTTATTATTGATACATGTATTATCTCTTTTTGGGGCTGAATTATATATTTTCTGAGAGCCCGAGGGACTGGAGAGGTTGATGACTGAGATAGAGCCTGAGTGTCGAGCTGTGAGCTATGTGAGTGTATATGGATCGGGTTGCACGCTGCAATGAGCCTCAGGGCTATTTATATATTGGATCGGGTTGCACGTCGCAAGGAGCCTTATGGCTGTTTATATATTGGATCGGGCTGCACGCCGCAGTGATATAGAGTTTGGGCTGAAGGAGCCCCTCCGGAGTCTGCACACCCCTAGTGAGCGGAGGTACCTATTGAGTATGATTACTGAGGGCTGAGAGCCGAGTGATTGAGCTGTTGAGATGAGTTGAGTGATTGAGCTGTTGAGATGAGCTGAGTGACTGTTGCCTTGAGAGACTATACTTGCTTTCAATTATTTGTTGCACTTAGTTGTTATTTCTTGTTGTGCAAATTTCTGGAAGACTTGATATCTGGTTTACTTGAGTACGAACTGATTTGACTTAAACTACTAAATTTGAAAGCATGACTGTTCTTTATTTGAATGTTATTGAGATAAGCTGTATTTGCATAGCTCGTCATTACTTCTTAGTTCCTTATTTATTTCTGTTACTTACTGAGTTGGAAGTACTCACGTTACTCCCTGCACCTTGTGTGCATATTCAAGTGAGACCGGTCGCAGAGGTCGTTGAGTTCGTGCACAGTAGGCTATCAGAGACATACGAGGTAGCTGCCGGCGTCCGCATACCTTGTCTCTCCTTCCATTGTTATCTTTTCTTTCTGTTTAGTATTGGTGGACTATTGTAAACTCTGATTCTGAACTGGTTTTAGATGCTCATGACTTAGTGACACCCCGACGTCGGGCTATCTTTTCCGCATTTTTATTTTGGGTTTAACTCTTTTGTGAAATTTTTGTTAAGAATAAGCTTTAACTTATCTTTTAATGAAATATCGAAGTGTTTTGAAAGGTGTCGGCTTGCGTAGTACCACGATATGCGCCATCACGACAGGTTAGAGTTTTGGGTCGTGACACTTATCTCGCCGCATGCGCATAAATAACACCACCATTATGCCGCCGCATGCGCATCTCATTCACAACACAACAATCAACCCGCACAATACGTGCACATGTACCATAACATCACCAAAAAACAATACCAATGCGAGAACAATATATAGCCCACAGCTTAATAACAACCTGCACTAGAATCACAACAATAATACTAGGGTACGGGGAGTGAATCAACAATAAAGCGTGCTTCATATAGCAGACAACCCCAAATTCAAAGCATATTAATAGCATAAAGTCTAATCCGGTCAATTACCACATATACTCCTGTGTACACACTCGTCACCTTATATACACATCATTTCACTTAGCACAAATAATATAATTAGACCAAATCCTAAGGGGTAATTCTCCCACACAAAGTTAGGCAAGATACTTACCTCAATTAGGCCAATTCAATACTCAAAAATGCTTTTTCCTTAAATTTACCTCTGTTCGGCTCAAATCTAGCCAAATATGACTAAATAATATCAAACAATGTCAGAGAAACCAATTGCGATTAATAAAGTTAAGATCTTTACACAATTCTTCAAAAGTCGACAAAAGCCAACCCCAGGCCCGCCCGGTCAAATCCGAGTCGAAGGGTAGATCTTGACTATCCATAACTTTACGAGTCCATATATATATATATATATATATATATATATATTTGTTTTTACAGTATCTGATTTCTAATTCGACTCTCAAATNCGCTGCGGCGCGCAGCCCGATCCATTTGGGTACTCGCGCTCACTGTGGGGGTTTAGACTCCGGAGGGGATCCTACAGCCCAAGCGCAATATCATCGTACCATTCGCTGCGGCGTGCAGCCCGATCCACACTCAGTCCATATATATATATATATATATATATATATATATTTGTTTTTCAGATCTGATTTCAATTCGACTCTCAAATCTTAAATTTTTATATTTCAAAACATAGTAAAAAATCCTTAATTTTTTTCTTCAATTCTCATGATTTCGATGTTAAAACTCATAAATAATCATGTTATATAATCGAAATTGAATCAAAATTACTTACCCAATAGCTTTGTATGAAAATCTTCTCCTAAAATCGCCTCCCACCGAGTCTAGGGCTCCAAAATATGATAAAATGAAAAAAAGTCCTGAAATCCTAATCTTTTGTTCAGCTACGAATGCCATATATACAACTTGGGGTTCACAAATGCGACCCCTTGAAAATATGTCTCAGGGATCACAAAAGTGAACCATGTCAGCCCAAACAGATGTCGCAATTGCGACATGGGCTTCGCATTGCGATTGCAGCCTATTCGCAAGAAACCATGCGATCGCAAATGCGACCTGCCCAAGTCTAGTGCTAACTTTGCAAATATGATCAAGCCGTCGCATTTGCAACACCTAACACCCCTCCTTCCCCCTTCGCAATTGCGAACTGGTGCTCCCAATAGCAATAACCGCAGCACCAACAGACCAAGAGTTATGAAATATGACCAAAAAAATCCGAAACACGTCTGGAACTCACCTGAGCCCTCGAGGATCCACACCAAACATTTACATAAGTATAAAAATATTGTACGAACTCGCTCGCAAATTTTAATACCAAAATAACATCTGAAACCACGAAGCGAACACAAAAACACATGCAATTCACAATGAAACTCAAGAATCTCAAAAACTACACCAAGCGTTCGATTCTTATCAAACCAAATCGGAATGACGCCAAACTTTGCAGACAAGTTTCAAATCATAAAACATATCTATTTTGAGTCTCGAAACCAAGATCTGAACCCAATAGCCATGAATTCAATCTACGGTCAAACTTAGGAAATTTCTAAACCTTCAAATTGTCAACGTTCGACAAAAAGAGCCAATTCAACCTAATAACCTCCGAATCTAATTTCGGGCATATGCCTAAGTCGAAAATTACCATATGAACCTATTGGAATCATCAAAACACTATTTCAAGGTCGTTTTTATAAAAGTCAAACCTCGATCAACTTTTTCAACTTAAGCTTCCACACTAAGAACCAATGGATCCAAATCATTTCAAAACTTTCTTGAAATCAAACCAACTATCCCCGCAAGTCATAAAACTATTAATACACATAGGAGAAGCTTCTAAAGGGAAAAATGGAGCTCAAATACACAAAAAGACCGGTCGGGTCCTTACATATATTTTTAGTCCGAATTGACCCAGTCAGCTGCAACCAGTTCATGGCATCATCTTTTAGTGAAGAAGAAAAATTCCTTAAATAGATAGAATCATTCAATGCCCATTGTACCAGAAAATATTCATTATCTCATCGAAGTCCATCAAGTTAATATTTGGATCTTTGTTGGGTTTTCCTCGTAATGCACAATTATTCTGGATAATCTAGAGCAGCCCTTGCTTGATTTCAAAGTTATTTTCTACAATTGGTGGAGGTCTCACGCTAGACAGTCCTTGGTTTTAGACCAGCCTGTCATAGTCTCCCAATGATTGTCCAGGCCCGGGTGCAGTATTTTTAGTTTGATCTTCAAGCAGAGGCCAATTTAGATTCATTCTTCGACCTACATCATCCTCAACGGTTCATCAGCTCTAAGAGCCGCTTCAGCAACTGCTTATGCGACTACTTCCCTGTGGGCTTTTTCTCTTTGTCACGACCCGGATTTCCCACCATCGGGAGTCGTGATGGCGCCTACTGTCGGAGCTAGGCAAGCCAAGTATTAAAACATTTTCTGATAATATCACAATGATATAAATAAAATGAGTCATTTAAATAAAAGCGAAAGTCTTAAAAACATAGATAACTGAAAACCAAATGCGGAAGTTTAAATACAACTCTACCCAGATCCGGTGTCACTAACTCACGAACTACTAAAGAGTGCTAAAAACAAGTCCGAATAGAAGTACATCAATGTTTGTCTCGGTACAAGGAAAACAAACTAATAACATGGAAGGGACTCCGGCCTGTGGACGTCAGCTAGGCTACCTCAAAAGTCCTTGGACTGAAGTCAGCTCCCGATCAAATCCTACTGCTGAGGCCCAAAAGCTGCTCCTGGATCTGTGCAAAAAGATGCACAGAGTGCAGCATCAGCACAACCGACCCCATGTGCTGGTAAGTGCCTGCCCTAACCCCGGCGAAGTAGTGACGAGGCTAGACAGGACCTACCAAAAACAACCTGTGCAGATATATATGTATATACAAGTGCAACGAAATAACAGCAGAAAATACCAATTAAGACGGGGAGGGGACATGCTTAGGGAAAATACAGATGAAAACAACTTATCAGAAGTAAACACGAAACTACATCAGATCTCGTAATCTATATAAGTGGTCGGCGTGCCACACGATCCCATTTCATAATATATAAGTGATTTCCCGGAAAGGGAGAATACGACTAAGTAGTTAAATCCCGGCAAGGGAGCAACAACAATAACTTACACGTCCCAGCAAGGGAATAATCACATATCCTTTCTCTTACGTTCATTTCTTACTTTTTAATCAAGTCAAAAATCGAGCCAACGCTCCAAAGAGTTTACACATCATATTTCCTTCTCATTCTCTTCATATCATATAGTAACCATCAATTTATCAAGGAAGAGTCACTATAGAATCCCAATCAAGCACAAATAAAGACCCACGGTCATGCTAGACACCGGTGTATAGATACTCGTCACCATGCCTATACACCGTACTCAACATTTAGCAATTAGCAAATAATACTCTAATCTTATTCCCTCGAGTCAAAGTTAGATCAAACACTTACCTCGAATGCTCCAAACTCAACTCAAGCCTCTAGTATAGCTTTACCCCTCGAATTCGGCTCCAACTCAGTCAAATCTATGAAATAATGACTTTACAATATCAATAATAGCTAAATAAACTAAACCCAAAGCCTAAATATAGATTTCTAAGCTTTCTTCCCAAAATCCCAAAAATCGACCCCGGGCACACTTGGTCAAAACCCGAGGTTCGAACCAATTCCATGTTACACATTCCCCCACTAGCCCGGATATACAATTTGTTTTCAAATTCAACCCCAAAACGAGGTCTAAATCAAAGAAAATCGAAAAACCCTAACTCTACCCATTTTCCTAATTTTCTACCATTAAAACCCTAAGATTATTGATAAAAGTTGATGAAAACACTAGATAATGGAAAGAAATCAGTTAGTAAGTGCTTACTTGTGATTTGAGAAGAAAATCTCTTGAGAAAATCGCCCTAGTCTTCTAATTGTTGAGAAAGTTTGAAAGAAAATCGCTGAAGTTATGTTTTAAAAAAAAACTCACTGCCCGACTTCCGCATCTGCGGTACAGGGGTCGCACCTGCGCCACCGCACGTGCGGAAAAATGGGCGCTTCTGCGGAAATGGCTAGGCCCCGCTGGAGCCGCACCTGCGAAGAAAAGATCCGCTTCTGCAGACCGCATCTGCGGGGTAGGAATCCGCATCTGCGAAGGAGACCGCATCCGGGACCCGCTGCTCGCACCTGCGAGCCCGCATCTGCGGCCAAAGGACCGCAGGTGCGGTTACACCAGAACTGGTGCAGCAGCAGTGATTTTCTGCAATTTTTTTTCTAAGTTCAACCACCCCGAACACCCCTGAAAACACTCTTGAGCCCTCGGGGCTCCTAACCAAACACGTACACTAACTCAACAACACCCTACGAACTTAACCGTGCGATCAAATCGCCAAAATAACATCAAAATCGAGGAATCAAACCTCAAAATCATTACTTTTTCATCAAACTTCATGAACTTTCATTTTTTGATATTTAGGTCCAAAACACGTCAAATGACGTCCGATTTCAACCAAATTTCACAGAAAGCGCTTAAACCACATATAAGACCTGTACCGGGCGCCGGAACCAAAATACGGGCCCGATACCAACACGTTCTAATCAATTTCCTTTTCAAATTTCCATATTAATTTCAAAAAAATAATTTCACAGAAAAATTCATTTCTCGGGCTCTCGACCTCGGAATTCGACTCCGGGCATATGCCCGAGTCTCATATTTTTCTACGGACCCTCCGGGACCGTCAAATCACGGGTCCGGATCCGTTTACCCAAAATGTTGACCAAAGTCAACTTTAATCATAATAATATTAAAATTCATAAATTTTTTACACAGAATTCATATTTAAGCTTTCCGGCTACGCGCCCGGACTGCGCACGCAAATCGAGGCAATTAAAAATGAGGTTTTCAAGGCCTCGGAAGCACGAGATGAATGAGAAAACAGGTGATGACCCTTTGGGTCGTCAAAATCTGGAAGGAGTTAGTTACATGCTTTTCTTTGAAATTTTAAAATTAATTATTTGGAAAAACAAATTTTCAATGAATTCTTCTTAACTTGTATTCAACTCCTAGAAAGAGAGTATATAGTAATTGTAGTTAATGTGATCCGAGTTTATTATGCATGGTTTTAAATAGGAATTTTTACCTCCTATAGCAAAGGTTAACACCTTATTTATTTTAAATAAATACCATTTAAAAAAATTATATTCTATAAATACCTTTTAATATTTATAGCAAAATATCTAATTTTGGTTACCTCCTACCCCTAAGCCACTAAATAAGCTATTCAGTTACACTATGTTCTTTCTCTCTCTACTTTGATACATGCCATTGTCCCCCAAATTTTGGGCTATTCTTCGGCGCCAACCCTCTTGAACTAGACTCCGCCATTCTTCCACCAAATCCGTACTGCTGGTTTTCACAAACCAATTGCCAATATATTTTTGGACTTTGACCTCTCCTTATAAAGCTAGAATAAACCGAAGTAGATTTATTTGACTTGTGAGAAAGGCATAGGTCTACCGGGAAAAAAAATCTTTTGAAAGAATCCAACAACAGCAACTTGTCGCCATTGCTACACAATTCGTCATTGAAGGATATAAGTTAATTCGTCTTTATCAATCAATTCGTCATTGAAGGATATAAGTTTCTGTGATTTCTACATCTTCTGAGATATGGCATTGAAGGCTTTGACGTTGTTTTTTGCCATTGTGGCGGTCTTATCGGCGGTTGCTTTTGCTTAGGAAGTGATCTCGGCTCCGGCACCATCGCCGGACCAAGGCGGCGCGTTTTCACTACCGGCTTCCGGTGAATGGCGAATTCGCCCGAAATTAGGGTTTGTTCTTGAACAAAGACGACGGAGTTTGGAGCTGAGCGACTTTTTCTGTTAATATATTTTCAATGTATTTTCATATATTTCATTGTATTCATTGTCTTATTTTTATTGTAATTCAACGTATCTCGTTGTATTCCATGTATTTTGTTGTATTCACTGTCTTTTTTTTCCATTGTATTTCAATGTATCCCGTTGTATTCTATGTATTTCATTGTATTCACTGTCTTGCTATATGCTATGAATGTATTCATATGCTTTTTTAATTAATATAATTTATGTTTTCAGATGTATTATATAATTTCTCTGAAGATTGCTATGTTTTTGGGGTATTTTTCGGTTGAGAATCTTTTTTATAACTGAAAATACAAAATTTGTGTGTGTATAATTGAGTTTGTTGAGTTATATTAGGAGTCTATTATGTTAATTGATTCACTTTTCGTTTTAAAAACAGTGTAATCCCCTATTTCACGCCGTGAATACAGTCGAATACAATCGAATACAATAATCTGTCCAGCTGTAATCCCATGTTTCACTCCATGAATACAATTGAATACACTCGAATACAACAACTGATTAGCTGGACTTCCCTGATTCACGCCTATTTTTGCTATTGTATTCATGAATACAATAGCTTAAATATAGCAAATACATCTTATAACCACAGAAAAGGTATCTATAATCCGTAATATAACAAATGGTATCTATAGATGGCTAATTACTACTAAAAGATAGTGCTTTATGAAAATTTCTCAAAAAAAAAAAAAAACGCGTGAGTATAATATTTGATTTTAAAAAATACAAATCAAAAGGAAAATTAAAAAATGAAAAAGAAAAGGGAAAGAGAACCCCCAAGGTCGTCCATCACTGCTCGCTTCTCATCTCTTCTTCTTTTCACCATTAACCCCTTCCCACTTATCTCTCATCAGTCTACTCCATTTTTTATCCAGTTTCTTTTCACTATTTTTCAAATATTTCTCATCTCGTTTTCTCATTCTTTCTCAAATATAGAGTAGTTTGAGTAAAAAAATGCTATGGTTTTTGAACTTAAGCAAGAACAGAGAGCAATTGAGAGTTTTTCGGGCAGATTCTATTTGAAGGTGTGTGGTTTTACTTATCTCTTATGATTTGGGACTTTTTAAAAAAGAGATGTGGTTGGTCGACGGCGAACCGGAGATGGTAGCCATTGAGGTTTTTTGGTTGTCAAAAATTCTCTTCCTAATTGAATTTAACATAAATAAATAAAAAAAGTAGAATATGGATGAAGGAAGCTGGCTAATTTCTTGGACTTGGGGTTTGGTCGGAGGCTTTTCCTATAGTATCTTCTTTTACTGGTTTTTTTGGGGGGTTGGGGGGGGGGGGGTT
>NW_017670832.1:190945-203251 GCF_001879085.1 Nicotiana attenuata | reverse complement strand
AAATTGATTGCACGACTTTTTCCATTACTCAATACTGGTAAATATTTTTGTATATGAATTTGAATAGTTTTTAAAATTGAAGTATTCTTAAAATTTAATCTAATTAATAGTTGCATTATGAATTGCAGATGTACAATGAAAGTGAAGATGTTAAACAACCTTAATTCACAAGCGGAATTCAAATGTGTTTGGATGAAGAATGATGTGTTGCGATGTATCCGCGATAATAACGTCATGGACTTCTCTTAATAGCTTGTTTGTGAGTTTTGGAACTTCTTAGTGAAATGAAATAGGTTCTTGTTCTTTTAGTACCTTTTAGTGTTTATTGTGATATATTGGAAACAATATATAAAAGTATTAAGTTGGGGAAATTTTTTTCAATAAGATATTTTTTTAACTTTAAATTAGTTTATTTTTTTTAGTTTTAGAATTTTTTTTAAAAAAACTATATTTTAAAAAGGAAAGATTTCGTATATATTACCTATTAGTGAAAACTATATAACCAGAATATTTCATTAAGTTTGCATATTAAACCATTCATTTTAATTAGTTATTCGTTGACATAAATTATATAACTATGCTATAATTAAGGAATTAGCTGCGTATGCTTTAATGAATTCCTTTATTAAGGCGGCGGTTAAATAAAGGAATTAAAATGTTCTTGCCAATCTTCCAAACGCAATCACGCACATTATCTTCTTCGGTCAGTGTTCGTTTCAAATTTAGCGTCTCTCTTTTCGAATACCAACTGTGTGTTCAAAACTTTTTTTCTGATTTCACAAATTCAAAAAAGACTAATCAGCACTGTGGAGTGACAGAAGACTATTGATTAATGTCTTTAACTCAGGTTAACAAGAAAAACGATTCAGCCCTGTAGTAAGAAGTACAAAAGGTTCTAATTGCTTCGTGAGGTGGCGGATCATGAAAAGTACTCGAGTCAAGAGGGCAAAACCTGTTTTCGATAAGAAGGTTCAGTCATTTGGTTCAAGAAAAGTTTCGTTTTCGATAAGCAGTTTTGAATCAACGCCCAACTATTGCGCTTATAAACGAAAAAGCGGACTCAATGCCGGCGTCGCTCAACATATTCTAAGTCCGGTTTACAAGTCGCGGAGTCGAATCCCACAAGAGAACTAACGGTTTAGCTACCAACTGTTTCTCATCAATCACCAGAAGAAATAGACAATGCTTGACAACATTCCTAACTTATTGATAGTTATAAGTTTCCTTCTGTGTTTATACTAATTAATAACAAATTAAAAATAGTAAAATTTAACCAACTATAACTATACTGAGGGTTAGAGAAAAGAATTAAGGAGGGTCTACGAGTTATGATTTTCCCCAATTGTCGGACGAGTTCCTTGCCCGCTAGTGTCTTCTAAATTTTCGCCAAGTATTTCTATCTGATCATGAGCATACGTCTTACCGGTCTAGGCTTTAAATCTCCGTAATTACAGCACACGGCACACCGAAAGTCTTACTAAGCCTGGAGCAACCAACTACGTTAAATCTGCCATCTTAACCTTCCAGGACTTCAACATGTACGTCTCCAGCTAAGCTGCTGGCTTTTAATACAGCTCACTTCAGATCGCACCAAGGCTTCGTTATCCCTAATTCCCGCCTTTAAACCCTCTCGTTATTGATCACTCATATACTCTGGGAGTGGTGTTGTTCAACAATTACCTAAATATGCCACTCTCTCCCGAGTTATACATACTAAATAGGCACAAGCTAATTGAGAGCCTTCAACCAACCACAATATAATACGTAGGTTGAACAAATAGAGAAAAGCTAATGCTCAATTATATAAAAACATAACAAGAATTTATCCTACAAAAGGTTCTATCAAAACTCTAGATAACAAATTAGCTATTCATAATAGGATGTAAAACTACAATACTAAAAGTCATAACCAACAATGAAAAATAGGAAGAGGAAGCGAAAAACTCGTAGAAGAAGATTCTCCGCCCTTGCTCCCAATGTGGTTCTTGCCTCATCTTAGGCTCGAATCTCATGTCCAAAATATGTCCCCCTCTCTTTCTTGGTCGGCTTCCTTGGTTTAACTATTAAGGGTTAGGTACAGAATCCCGCTGTTTTGCACATAAGTCCCTGAAATTTCCGCCTCCTGCCGCCGGGTTTTGCCGCGCAATGTCGCGTGGAACCGCGGTCGCAAACATTGCCCTCTGATTCTTTCAGTGTGTCCGCGACCATCTTCTTACCGCGATTCGGTGCCGCGGTCGCGGGGGAAAACCGTGGGTTTTTCACCCTGTTCCGTTTGGAATTTGGAAAAACTTAAAACATGAAAGATGTATCCCTTTGAGTTATCTTTCCAACCATATATTGTGGAGCCCAAAATAGAGTTCTGAGCAAAAAGTTATGTCTATTTTACTAGACATGCACAATATGCCTCTCAAGTCCCTCTGTTCGTTACTTAATTATCAAATTTGACCGCACCGAACACGATCCGGCTTAATTCCTGAGCTTTTCTCAGACTACTTCAAAGCTTCAAATCACTTAAATTCATTTCCAATACATCTATATAGCTCGGAATCACACCTACAAGGCAATAAAACACACAATTAGTGCAAAACACTAGGATTAAAGCGCAAACTCAATTAAAGTGCAGTAAATTCGAGTGTAATAAGCGACTAAAATATGCAATTATAGCCTATCATCAACACCCCACACTTAAACCATTGCTCTTCCTCGAGCAATCAAACTACACTTTTTTTATAGACACGACCTTTTTAAACAATTCCCTAACTCATCACACCAAGAGTATTTTAAAATAGATTAAGCACAAACGTAACATCTTCACCTCAGATTTGACTCACAAGTACCACGCATTATTCACAACTCACCTACTTACTCTAACATAGAGGTCACTGACATTACCTTTCCTTCATGAATCCAAGTGCCCCTCACACAAACACAGAGATAGTTCCACACAATAAAATTTAAGGAACATTTAGAACTCAAAATAGAAAGAATTCACTCACTCTCAGAAATAACATTAATATGCCACAAAAGATGCACCACAAGCTTGCCCGTAGTGTACTACTCCACTAATCGAGCTCATCAATCTTGGATCAATTAGGATTTATTGTGTAATGTAGGCACGGCACGGATAGGATACATTTAGATATAAGAGTGACGTACACCTCCCTAAGCACTTTAATACATACATTTTAACATTTAAACCCCATACTTATGTCAAAACAAACAAAACTCCACCTTCACATCAATCTATATTTACCCATACTTCTTTAAGCACACTCTACGTCAAGAGCCACCACTTATATCAAGATTTTTTTTTTCACAACAATCCAGCTATTTTTTTTTTCAATTCAAGTGGCTTCTACTTTTTCACAAACAGTTGCCACTTTTCCTTATTTCATTAGGTTGCGCTTCCAAAAGCCAACGCAACACCCCACACTTTAACTTTTACAAAGTTCATAAATAATTCAAGTGCTCATGGTAGAGTTACACATGGTTCAAATAGCATGGCTTAAATTCCAACAACATGGGTAAGCTTGTGTAATGTGGTTGCAAAGAAACAGGAGTTATAGGCTCAAAGAAGGTTAACTCAAGATATATAACAATTAGGTGGGTAAAATATACATAGTCTGGCCTCCCAAGAAAACCGCCTATATCACTTCCAAGACTGTAAACAACACTACTATTTCGGCTTTGCAAAGACACACGGGGCAAGTTCTAGGCAATCAAATGCATCTGAGCAGGAATAAACCACCTAAACCTCACACACATCATGGCACATAAGTCACTCACACAGGGATGGTTCATCAAGACAACTCTATCATAGCAGCTTAAAGCAAAGTTTAAAATCATCAACAAAGTGTCTAAGTACTCTAACAACAGGTCAAAAACTGAGCCTAACGTCACAGCCAAAGTACTCACTATTCCTCTAAGGCCATAACAAAGTCAAGAGAATATTGCTTCATTTTAAAACCAAAAACACAATGGCTCCTATTCCCAAAAAAAAAAAACTACTAACTACAGCCCGTTCAAATAAAACCTGGAGAAATAAGAACCGTGGTTAAAGAAAAACCAAAAGGAGTAATTTGTTTACACTACCTAACAAAACAAAAAACTCTTTATTGTATTTTCTTAGACTTACTTCCCTCAAGAAAACTGTCTTAGAACCCCTCATCAGGAAGAAGTCCAATCTTTTAAAAAACAAACACAGCTAAAGTAGCATTGAAAAAACCACCGCCAGACATCTCACCCACACTTATAAATTTTGTCATTTGTCCCCAATCGCACATTTATACATACAAGAAGGTTAAAAGAAACTCCCTGTAGGCACAGAAAAAGAGCCGAAGCACTAGCAGTTCAGGGGTACTCAGACTTCTCCCAAGCTTGGTCCTTCGTGTGGGTACCTCACACTTAGTTCCAACCATTTGGTTCTTGTTGCATCCTTCCATACCTTTGCCTTTCCATGCATCTGAAAATAAAAATTGACACTACAAAAATATTACAATTAAAAAAAAATAAAAAAATAAATAAAAGAAAGCAATAAAGCTGGGGTTTGCCCTCCCAAAAGCGCTTGATTTAACGTCGCGGCACGACGTGAATCAACTTTCTGCCTCCACGTTGCCAACTTATGAATCGGACCCCAAAGTTTTTGATTCCGCTCTATGATTATGCTTCCTGGGGTGGTGGAGACGGAATCTGACTGGCCCAATAAAATAATGGCAGTATTCCATCGGCACTTTCTTGGCCTTTATATCGAGTGTGTGTATATCCCGACTTTTGGCAAGAAGAATTCCAGAATGATTAAGCACTTTGTGTCCTCATCTCCTTGACTCCTCAAATGGCATTCGCACTCTATTTCATATCATCATCTTAAATACAATGTGGAAACAATGCGTTGGACTTGAGGACCACATGCGCTCAACTACATGAACATTGGACTGATCTACATTCTCAAACGACGGACGATAGAGTCAACTAACAGATTTCCTCAATATACCTTGGTTGACCTCTAGTACTCATTCTACACATCTGACCATCCTCATAATCTAATGTGATTGATTGCTGTGGTGTATCTACTCTTAGCCTCCTCCTCCTCTGCTCATTCAATTTCTTGATATCTAACTTACAACGCAGCTCTTCTCTCGATTAAGATATTCAACAAATTGGCTTGGCTTGAAGCAATTAAAACTGTCAACCAGTTGACTCATTGTGAACTTTCAAGTTGTGAATAGTTCCTCCTGCGTTTCTATCCGCAGTCATAATTTACTGCTGTTGTTCCGAAATTGCACTTTAACATATCTTCGGAGCTTCTTTAGGTCAGCTTCCCTTAGGTTCTTTGTTCCTATTCACATTTCACAGAAAAAGAAAGAACCATCAAAGTAAGGGGTTGGGAGAAGGTAAGAAATATAAGCACCAACCGTGAAAGAGTGACCATACTTGACACGCACACATACTACAACATTCTCACACATAAGATTAGATTGGTGACCAAAACTCGCTCTCAGGAATATTATTTGATAATTTTGCCCTGGGTAGTTTCCTTCACAATATTGCCCAATACAAGAAGGGGAAAGAAAATAAATAAATCAAACAGCTAGAATTACCAACAAACAAAATTCTCATCAATTCCATTGATGTCATGTTTCTTCAATAAACACATAAAAAACAAATAAAAAAAATTCAAACTTAATAAAATAAAAGTTCAAACTTGGAAACCTAGCCAATATGTACACCTACAACTTACACCGTTAGTTCCCAGAAACCCAGACGCGTGTGCATCCGGCAACGGCGCCAAAAAATTTGATCACGCCCAACTAATGCCTTATTAAAAAAGCGACAATGCGGTCGCCTTGCAAATATAATCCTGGTTTACAATGTCGGGAGTCGAGCCAATCCCACAAGAGAACTAAGGTTTAGCTACAGCTGTTCACTATCACCAAGAAGACAAGCTTGAACAATTCCTAACTTATAGATATTAAAATTCTTGTGTTTAACTAATTAACTAACAAATTAAAATAGTAAATTAACAACTAAAGATATTGAGGGTTAGAGAAAAGATTAAGGAGGTCTAGAGTTATGATTTCCCCTATTGTCGGAATCCTTCCCGCTATGTCTTCTATAATTTCGCCTAAGTATTCTCTACCGATCATGAGCACTCTTATTACCGTAAATCTCTCCCAAGTAGTTACGACAATTTACTAGACGCACTCTCCCGAGCTACGTTAGCTAGCTTTTAATACAGCTCACTTCAGATCGCACCCAAGGCTTCGTTATCCCTAATCCCACCTTTAAACCCTCGGTTATTGATCCCTCATATACTCTGGGAGTGGTGTTGTTCAACAATTACCTAAATATGCACTCTCTCCCTAGTTATGCATACTAAATAGGCACAGCTAATTGAGAGCTCTTCAACCAACCACAATATAAACGTAGTTGAACAAATAGAGAAAAGCTATGGCTTAATTATATAAAAACATAACAAGAATTTATCCTACAAAAGGTTCTATCAAACTCTAGATAACAAATTAGCTATTCATAATAGTATGTAAAACTACAATACTAAAAGTCATAACCAACAATGAAAAATAGGAAGAGGAAGGAAAAAACTCGTAGAAGAATTCTCCGCCTTGCTCCCAATGTGTTCTTGCCTCCTTAGGTCGAATCTATGTCCAAAATATGTCCCCCCTCTCTTTCTTGGTCGGCTTCCTTGGTTTAATATAGGGTTTAGGGCTTAAAATCCCATGTTTTGCACATAAGTCCTTGAAATTTCCGCCTCCTGCCGCAGTTTTACCGCGGTCGCGGTGGAACCGCGGCCAAACATGCCCTCTGATTCTTCAGTTGTCCGCGACCATCTTCTACCGCGGTTCTGCCGCGGTCGCGGTGGAACCGCGGTTTTTCACCCTGTTCCGTTTGGAATTTGGAAAAATGTAAAACATGAAAGTTGTAGCCCTTTGAGTTAACTTTCCAACCATATATTGTGGAGCCCAAATGGAGTTCTGAGTAAAAAGTTATGTCTATTTTACTAGACAGTGCGTAATATGCCTCCTCAAGTCTTCGTTCGTACTTAATTATCAAATTTGACCCCCGAACACGATCCCGGATTAATTCCTTGAGCTTTTACTCAGACTTCAAAGCTTCAAATCACTTAAATTTATTCTATAACATCTATATAGCTCGGAATCACACCTACAAGGCATAAAACACACAATTAGTGCAAAACACTAGCGATTAAAGCGCAAACTCAATTAAAGTGCAGTAAATTCGAGTGTAATAAGCGACTAAAATATGCAATTATAGCCTATCATCAGTTTTTCAAACCTTTTTTCTGATTTCACAAATCACAAACGATTAAATCTTCTACAATTATTCTACATCAAACGCAATTATGTCCAAATTTCAGTAATACAAAGCAAAGGAAAAGAGAGTAGCAATTCCACCATTGACAGCCATTAAAAAGTTTTGAAGCTTTGAATTGAAATTTGGGTTTTCAAAAATCATTATTTGTTTGGATTGGGTGTTGTTGCAAATAATTGGGAATATGGTTTGGAGTTTATATCTCAATTTTGAGGGATTTTGGTGAAGATTAGACTTGGTTTTGGCTGAATTTTGGATTGAAACTCGAAGAAGAAGAAGAAGAAGAAGACATGACATACATTATATTGCAGAAATTGTAGCAAAATTGTAGATAAATTGTAGAAAAATTATAAACTGTTGTTTATTTATTTTTCTTTTATTCATTTACCTATTGTATGAAAGTTGAACAACATTGTATAAGAATTTTATTTAAGTGGATGCTTTAGTATTGTTTTGGACAAAAATATGTATAAAAAATGTGAAACATACATTTCAGGGGAAGCATGTCGAGTTCAAATATGTACCCAGTTTGTAGATATTTTGTAGATAAATTGTAGATTATTTGTATTCTGATTGTAGATGCTTTATTTTCTGTTTTCACAAATAAAGAACGACTAAAACTTCTACAAATCTTCTGTAAAAACGCAATTATGTCAAAAATCCCAATTATGCTACAATTGAATGGGAATTGAGATATTAAAATTCAATGTACCCAGTTTGTAGATATTTTGTAGATAAATTGTAGATTATTTGTATTCTGATTGTAGATGCTTTGTTTTCTGTTTTCACAAATCAAAAACGACTAAAACTTCTACAAATCTTCTGCAAAAAACTCAATTATGTTGAAAATCCCAATTATGCTACAATTGAATGGGAATTGGGATATTAAAATTCAATATACCCAGTTTGTAGATATTTTGTAGATAATTTATAGAAACATTGAAATTCTGTATTTTCATATTAAATTTTCAAATGATATGTGGTTTTGTTGTAGATTAAATGTAGAAAACAAGCCATTGTGAGTCTTGTTTGACTCATTCCTCACATTCAACCTATTTTACAAATTCACGCCTCTTTAAATACAATACAACCATACTTCCTGAATTTAAAGGTATAGCAATATATATAACTTAAAAAACATCTTCTTCTCTGCACAAGTTAGCTCCAAAACAGACGAAGTGGAATAACAAGCTCCCATCAAAACTTTTAACACAAAAACACAAAGCTGAAAAATAAATAAACAACAATCTACAAATTTTCTACAATTTCTGCAATATAATGTATGTCATGTCTTCTTCTTCTTCTTCTTCTTCTTCTTCTTCTTCTTCTTCTTCTTCTTCGACGAGTTTCAATCTGAAATTCAGCCAAAACCAAGTCTAATCTTCACCAAAACCCCTCAAAATTGAGATATAAACTCCAAACCATATTCCCAATTATTTACAACAACACCCAATCCAAACAAATAATAATTTTTGAAAACCCAAATTAGAATTCAAAGCTTCAAAGCTTTTTAATGGTTGTCAATGGTGGAATTGCTGCTCTCTTTTCCTTTCCTCTTATATCACTGAAATTCTTAAGAAAATAGATGCTAAAAATGTTTTCGAACAAAAAAGACTTGAATATCAGAGGCAATAGTGTAAAAATGAATTTCAGAAGATGATCTAGCTGCTAAAATTGCAGAAAGAACTGAAACTCCATAAAAACAGCGAGTTAAAAAATCAATTGTTAAGACAACAAGCAGCTAAAATTGCAGAAACATTTGAAAAATCAATAATAATAGAGGAAAAAGAATCAAAATTTCTTGCAGCTAAAATTGCAGAAAAGATTTGAATATCATAACCATAGTGGAAAAAAAACAATTTTTTTAAAACAACCCAACAACCAAAGTTGCAAACAATTTCAAAATATATCGATGTCAATACGGAAAAAAACGCTTTTTTAAAATAACCCAGCAGCAAAAATTAGATAAAGATTTGAACATCAATGGTTATTACTGGAGAAAATCCAAGATTTAAGTCAACCCAGATGGTAAAATTGCATATATATTTTAAAATTGTGGGTATGGGAGGAAAACGTGGGTGAAGGTGTGGGAATTGGAGAGAGAAACATGGGGGGAGTGGTATTAGATAGAATATACGGTACCATTAAATTAGGAGTGTAATTAATACCATAAAAAATCACTAATGATATATAATTGGTAATTAGGTATACTAAATGTAATTATATCAAACATTAAGTATTGAGGGTAATATAATTTCCTATATGGCATAGGAATGTAGATGGACCAGCCCGTGAAAGCCCGCAGCTCATATAGGGCTGGGGTGTCTGACCGTTATAAGGCCCATCAAAATAGTGGGCTAGTCCAGTCTAATCCATCAATTACTAAAGCCCACATAAACTGCATGGATTAGCCCGACCCCACCTATATTGACAACTCTAATCATTGTAATAACCAATGTTTTAAAAGGCGGGGGCATGAGGCGAGGCGTTTTAGCTCTGACGAGGCGAGGCGTAAGCCCCGAGACATGGGGCGTAAGTCCCACGGACCTTTAAATTTTACTAATTTCAAGAATTTTAAGATAGTATAAAATAAAGAATAATTATAAAAATTACATTAAAATCACAAAATTATAACAAATAATATATTTAAAATATTAATAAATTATAATTCAACTATGAATAATATGAAAAGTATGACATATATCATAATATGCAAATAGTTGCAATGTCGTTACAACTCAAACATCAAAAGTAATGTATTCGATACGAAATCTTATATGTATCTCTTAAGGAGTAATGAATCTTGAAAGAATTTCGATATTATAATTTGATATTTTTCTTAAAATACTCCTTTTATTTAATATGCTTTCTATTTGAAAGAGAATTTATATAAAAGTATAATTCACAATTTAAATATGATTCTCAAGCATCATTCATTTTTAAGTTTCAACAAGTTAATAAAGTGACACATAATTCACCATACAATACCATGATAACTAATTATTTGTACATAGTTACTAGCTAATACTGAGCTATTAAATTAATAAGTATTGTATCTCGTAAACGTGAAAAAAATAATTAGAAAAAAAATTATGGACTATTATATAGGAGTAGTAAAGACATAACAATAGTTAATAAATAAATACTTTTTAAACCAAAAATTTATTTAAAATTAACTATCATAGCAGTCTTAGTGGATAACATGCAATAATTTTTATTTTAATTATGACAATACTCCCAACTTAATAATTTATACTTCGGAAAAAAGTAATTTTGAGTAGTCAACGATTTATTAAGAAAGTTTGAAGATTTACATGGTTAGTTACATACAATTGCATAAAGTTCTATTAGGCGAGCCCAGTACGCTGGGCGTTGGGCGTATCCGGGGCGTAAGCCCCGATGGCCGAGGCGTAAGTCTTACGGAACTAAGCCCCATACATAAGCCCAGTGGCGTTTTACGAGTGCTCCGCTTCGAGACGAGTCCCGAGCGAGTCTCAATTCTGCCTTTTAAAACAGAGGTAATAACTGTTGTCCTCGGATTAGCCGCAAAAGCGGCGCATAACGTCAAGGTAAGTTTGTCAACAAAAAGTACTATTTTTATGCAGAATGATCACATTGCTCCTTGTTATTTTCACTTTACGCCGCTCTGCTCATTACATTTGATTCGCACGGATAATTTCAATACTTGTAATTAATTTTACATGATCACCTTGTTGAATTTGTGGGTAACTCAAGAGGAATTGCATTAGTATCCCTTGTTTTTATCTACTTTATCTCATTTTGAAATAGTTAAATTAACCGTTATAAACTAGTCGTTAATTAGCCGTGGAAATAATACTTATATATAAACATGATTTTTGGAGTGCTAAAGACCCACATTTCTCAAACTTCTTCTTCCTCCTATACATGACACTCTTGTGAACAGTGACAAAGATTTTCCGACTCTCCTTTCTATTTCTCCTCCTCCTACTATGCTGGATTTCTTTATTGTCTTTTTTTTGCTAATTCTGTTCCCAGTTGATATCTGGAAGAGCTTGTTGAATCCTGGGGGATACGCCTAATTTTATTCATCATTACGTGGGCGAAAAATTCTTAAGAATAATGTCTTTGACACACCTCAAACTTTATGAATTTTTATTCTTTGTAAATTTTTCCAGAACACAGAACCTTGACAGTGAAATCAAAATTATCTTTTCAGTAGATTTAATAGAGAAAGTTGAAAGTAACGTAAACAATTTACAAGTTCATGAAACAGATGCTATCATAATTTGTTTGTGAGTATAGTATAGGAATTGTATCGTGTTGATCACATACATTGCTTGTTATTTACGGACTACTTATTTTAAACGTTTATTTATCATTATATGTCATAATGTTGAAACAATATCCGTGCACATTGCAATATCAAGGCACGATTGCAGTTGGCAAGCATTGTGTCACAAGAGTGAACAACGATGTAGGGTGTGTTTGGTATGAAGGAAAATATGTTTAGGAAAATGTTTTCTAATTTTTTTATGTTTGGTTGGCTTAAATATTTTGGAAAACATTTTCCTTATCAACTTATTTTCCTCCAATTAGAGAAAAATATTTTCCTTATCAAGAGAACGGAAAACATTTCCCAAAACTCCTTCTCAACCTTCCCTACCCTCACCAATTCACCCCACCCCCCTCTCCAAAAAAAGCTTTTTTTTTTTTTCAACTTTCAGTTTTTCCGTTACCAACCATCCTACTACCTCACCCCACCCCACCTTACCCCCACCAACCTCACCCCGCAAAAAATTATTTTTTTTACCTTATTTTTTTATTGCAATTTCAAATTTTTGTTTTTTTCGTTTTTCTGCACCACCCACCCCCACCCCCAACCCCACAAAAAATTTACTTTTTATTCATAATTTCAAATTCTGTTTTTTCATTTTTCTGCCCCCAACCCACCCCCCCTCCCCTGCCACGTCCCCCCCC
>NW_017670832.1:184802-190925 GCF_001879085.1 Nicotiana attenuata | reverse complement strand
TTTAAAATATATTTTTTTTAGTTTTAGTTTTTTTTTATTATCGGTTTAAAGGTTCAAAATTTTACAAGTTCCAAAGTTATGTGTTCGGAGGTTTATGTGTTGGAAGTTTACATGTTTAGAAATTATAAAGTTTACGGGTTAGAAATTCGTGGTTTCAAAAGTTTAGCGGTTCGAAAGTTTATGAAAAATGTGGGTTCGGAAGGTTGTTGGTTTGAAAGTTTATGACTTCATGTTTATTATATCTAAATTATTTATAAATACTCTTGAGAAGTCATTTTCCATAATTTGCGTACCAAACACCCGAAAATGAATAAAATTACGACTTGTTTTCCAAGAAAACTTTTTCTTGGAAAATATTTTGCACGGAAATTTTTTTCCGTTATACCAAACACACCCGTAATAGATTATGTTTATAACCAATTAATAGATTGATCCCTACTGTTTGCAAATGTCATATCTTTTCCTTATTTATAGAGGCAAATCTTGAGATAAATTATCGAAAATCCCTCCAAAGTTTAAGTAAAAAATGTTGTTCAGTTTTTGAAATAAAACGCTAACCTTATTGTCCAAGTATGCGATTAGATTACAATATTCAATAGTTTGTATCTATAATTTTTAATTCAAGTTTCTTTAGTTCGTTTTTGTTAAGTAAAAGAAGAACGAATTGAAAATAATTTAATTTATCATTACCTTTTGTTTAACAGAAAAGGGTCAAATATGTCCCTTTACTATTAAAAATAGTTTAAATATATCCTTCGTTATACTATCTGGTTATATCAGACCCTACTATTATACTATAAAACAAATATACCCTTATTTTTAAAGGAGTGTCACGTGGCTGCACCAGATAAATTGACCCACTCTTTTTGTTTTTAACCCGGTTCACTTTCAAAAAATACTACCCGACCCAAAGTCCACCCCCACTGCTTCTCTCTCTCCTCTTTTCCTCATCTCTTCTCCTCACCTTACTGTAATTCCATGGCCGGAATCTCCCACCGGCGAGTTCGCCGTAAATGATGGAAACCTTCAGATTTGTCACCTCACACCTTCTCTTCGCCTTTCTCTATATCTATATACACATTTATATACGGATCTGGAGAAATACATAAAAAGGGCTGGAGATCTGAAAGTTTTGGGTCTAGATTTTACTGGATCTAACCGAAAATACTTTTTTCCGGCGAGTCATTTGCTCTTCTTTTTCATATTCTCCTTTTATTTTACGGATCCAGAAGGGAGACGAAATAGATAGCTGAAACTCCGACTTTGGTATTTGATCGAAATCTTGCCGAAGAATTTTTCGGCGACCTTTGCGCACATGTTCCCTCTGACCATGCTCTATTGTCTATGCCTTTGTAGCAGTGTCTCAACCTCTGTTGGCTTCATTTTTTAAAACCAAAATTTTGGGTTGTGGTTTCGAAATTAATCTAATTGATTTTGGGATTAGATTTTTGGAAATCTGCCAGAATCTTGATATCCAAACTTATTAATTGCTGGAGAAATTGATATTTTTTGCTATTGCCATGGTCTCATCACAGTTTTGTTATTGCTTTATCGGGTTTACTTTGTATGTTCTATTTTGAAGCTTCTGTACAATATATTTTTTTTACTGTTTTGGCTAATTTATTCACAATGATTTATTTCTTGTTTTTGTCACTAACAAGTGAACCTTGGGTCGGGTAGTTTTTTTTTTGTAAGTGAACTGGGTTAAAAACAAAAAGAATGGGTCAATTTAATCTGGTGCAGCCATATGACACTCTATTAAAAATAAGGGTATATTTGTTTTATAGTATAACGGTAGGGTCTGATATAACCAGATAGTATAACGAAGGATATATTTAAATTATTTTCGATAATACAGGGACATATTTGGCCCTTTTCCGTTTTTTAAGGGAGTTAAGTTTTGGGTTGTTAAAGTTAAGTGGAAAAGTCCAGAATTTGAGCTGGTCAAAGGTTATGAAGTCTGCTAAATAAGAAAAGTAATATGAATGGAACAAGCCTCCATTTACAAAAGGAAAAAAAGGATGGTGTCCAGACAAAGTTTTACAGAAAGTATGCTTGGAACAAGATGAAATTTCTAAAATATCCCTTATAGAATAATAAAGCAACATTATATCTAGTAATCACACACGCCTATCACCTTTTTTTTCTTCCTTAGATAAAGATCCTAAAAGCGACCATTTGCGCACTTTGCCCCTCTCGGAGTATATATTTGGTGTGGTTCTTTAGCGAGGTCCTTTTTAGTTTTAGCTTCCTATTTCATGATTTGAGACCTTATATAGTTTTATTTGATAATTTATGACTT
This sequence comes from Nicotiana attenuata, assembly GCF_001879085.1. Lineage (NCBI taxonomy): Eukaryota > Viridiplantae > Streptophyta > Magnoliopsida > Solanales > Solanaceae > Nicotiana > Nicotiana attenuata. The sequence continues at coordinate 188,623 of NW_017670832.1, read as the reverse complement.
GTGTGCCTGATCAGTTTTGATTTTCGGAAAGTTTAAATATGATTATTCAAAAAAAACTTAATTTTTAAACTTTAAAATGGTTAGAGTTGACCACGGTCAACATTGTTAGTAAACAACCTCGGATCGATGTTTTGACGATTCCGATAAGTTCGTATGATGATTTGGACATGTACGCATATTTGGTTGGGGTCCCGGGTGACCCGAGGCCATTTCGGTACTTGTTGGAAAAAGTTAAAAATTTGTACTTAAGAACTTTGAAATCTTTGAGTTTTGATGTGTGATTTTTGGTTCTTGATGTATATTTGATGTTTTGAGCTTACAAGCACATCCGTGAGAGGTTATATACTTGTGTGGATGTTTTGAATGTTCCCTAGGAGGCTCAGGTGAGTTTCATGGTAGTTTCTGTCCATTATTGTACATATTGCAGTAGCTGATCTGCTGTTGGTGTAGTGTGCATCACGAACATGGAGCTAGTCTCGCATTCGCGAAGTGTTAATTGGGCTGGGTGGCTTTACTCTACGTGAACGTGATGGTCTGCTCGCGAATGCGATGGCTTGGGGTGATTTGGCCTTCGCGAACACGACTGCCTTCACGCGAGTGCATAGGCTCTAACATTTGGGGGGCTGGTGACATTTCTTCATTGCGAACGCGCCAAGTGGGTTACGAACGCGAAGGATTGGGGGCGACAGCCTTCGCGAACGCAATAGCCTATTGGCTAGTGACCTTCGCGAGCGTGACAGGTGCTTCGCGAACGCGAAGAGCACCTGACTCCCAGGTATACAAAGGGCTAAATGTCAGGACTTCAATTTTCCTCCGTAGGATGCCGTGGTGGCACTTAGTCTCTAAGACTAGGTAAACCTAACACTTACTGATTCAATAACAGATTTTAACCAAATAACTATCAAGCATGAAACATAAATTTTTATAATAAGCCAACAATCCAAGGTAGATACATAACATCTCAAAATCGGTAGTACAAGTCATAAGCTCTATTGAGTTTACTAGAAAATTTCTAAGTACAACTGTTCCAGAATAGAAATAAACTGTATAAAATAACTTCAGAAGGTGACTCCGAGGCCTGCGAATGCGATGGCAGGTATACCTTGAGTCTCCAGAGCAATGCCAAATCAGCTAGCTAATGATCAAGAAACTCCGAAATACCTGGATCTGCACAAAAATATGCAGAAAGCGTAGCATGAGTACACCACGGCGATACCCAGTAAGTATCAAGACTAACCTCGGTGGAGTAGTGACGAGAGACAGTCAAGACATCTACTAGTCTTAATAACATGTACACGTATGAATGTGAAACTAACAGGGAACAATATCAATATATAGCTAAGCATGGTAAAAATAACAAAACAACACTTGCAATAGAAAACTAGAAGCAACAATTAGCAATAAGGAACAACAAGTAATAAGGCCGTAGAGTAACTGAATACAATTTATGTCCGGTGAAACCAAATAAGGAAAAAAAGTAACAACTCAAATACAACAACTGCTTTCACACAAGATTTATTCAAGGATTTCTCCGAGGTACCACACCTCATAATCACAAATCATGGGTCCCAATTCACGAACTCTAATCACTTGGAATCTTGTGACCATATTACAAATCTCAACCGCATGGACAACTCACATGCTAAGGGAGTGACAATATCTCATATCCGCACGGACAACTCACGTGCTAGCAATAATAATAACTCATAACCGCACGGACAACTCACGTGCCAATAGCACAACTCTCACACAGAAGGCAAGTAAACGAGAATGCATGTAAATGATCAATAAACATCAAGATTCATCTTCTTAAATCGATATGAGTAATTAATTATATGTATGCTTGTGCAAGTGTTCTATAACAACTCGAGTCAACAACTAAGAGCAGAGACAACGGATGGCACATAGGAAACAACACAACAACACGTAAAATGCATAACTCACACAAGGTAGGCACGCCACTACACAAATATCGTCAATAACAATGCCTCCAGGCCATCACAAGTCATCACAAATCATCCTCGACATAGCCCCCTTGTCTCGCCACATGCGCAACGATAAAGTAAATTCACGCCTTGTCTCGCTGCACACGCATAATAATATTCCCACCTTGGCTCGCCACATGCGCAAACCCACATATAAATAGCTCGCCTTGTCTCGTTGCATGTGCAAATATCAATAATAACAATAGCTTGGACAACTCACGTGCGAACACCCCGACAATCCTCTCAACAATATCACATGTGCCAAAAACATAACAACACAATATGACAACTCACACCACATGTGCCCATATGCCACAACATTTACTCAAAAGGTTTCCAATCCCACAACCACACCTAGCCCTTGCCTCCACGACACTAAGTACAACAACAACAATCAATAACACGGGAGTACGGCAAGTAAATCAACACAAGAATCTCTAAACACAAAGAATGGAAGAACGAGCTCACAATGAAAGACATAACAAGTAATAGTGGTTCCAAACAAGAATAACTCAACAATGGGAGAGATAGTGTGTAATAACAATATCAAATAAGAGTATCTCAATAATGGAAGGGATAACATGTAACAATGATTACAAATACGTACAACTCGACGATAAGAGAGATAACATGCAACAGTGATTCCAATTAGGTACAACTCAACGATAAGAGAGATAACATGTAACAATGATTCCAAATAAGGATAAGTCAACAATGGAAGGGATAACAATAACTTTAATTAAGGTTAAGCAATTATGGAAGAGATAATATGGCAATTAAAGGCTACAACTTCAATTAAGGCATGTAAGAGTATATTTGACAATAAGTGTAGAACATGAATCAATCAACTTCAAATAAGATACATAACAATAAATTTAGCAATTGAGGATATAGCATGATAAGACAACTTCATTTTAATATACGTAAGAACCTAAGAGTCTAAACAGTCAAATTTCCACATGTAAGTTGTGTACTCACTCATCGCCTCGGGTACACGTCTTTCATGTAGTTCAAATAGTAAAATCCCTACACAACGTTAGGCAAAATACTTCAAAAGCCCTCAATCAATTCTCAAAAATAGCTTTTCCTTTACAATCCACCTCCGCTCGGCACAAATCTAACCAAAATCGACTTAATAACATCAAATAATACAAGACAAATCAATTCCAATATATAAAGCTATGATCTTTACACGATGTCGCGCCCCCTTTTTCTCGCGAAATCGGGTTTATGACATTTGGAAGGACAACTCGTTCCCTTTTGGGAATTGGGTTTAAGAGAATTAAAGAGTCGCTACCTAATGATTTAAGTGCATTAGGACATTAAGAAGGGTTTGAGTTTGGATAACCAGAGATAGGGTAAGGGCTTGAAATTATTCCAAGGGGAAGGTGTTTGGCACCCCTTAGAATCCACTAGTGTGGTTCCCGGCCAAGATATTGTTGTGACTCAAAGTACAAATAACACATAGGCAAGTAAGACTTAAAATAAGAGGGGATTTATCACATAAAGGCTAGAAACACACAAAGAGAGTTGATTTAGAAGAAACGTTTTAAAAGACTTAAAAGAAACAAAGAACAAAGGAAAGGGGGTCCTAGGTTTATTACTAATATGGATCACCCCACATAACACCCGGTAATCACTTATACACGTGGTGTTATCGCGTGGAAATCATATCCATATCTACCCTTTCCCACCCCGTTAAGGTATTAAAGCGCGAATAATCTCGTTTTCTATTCATGCTATTACCCGCCCCGATCCTATCAGCCCGGGAGGTGCTTGGGACTCTAATCTTAAAGAGGAGGAGAGGTTGGCTTATTTGTGGTTTACAAGGTAAAA
>NW_017670832.1:183909-184447 GCF_001879085.1 Nicotiana attenuata | reverse complement strand
TGATTCAATTTATAAGTTATCCTATGGCTTGCCTAAGTGATAGACGAAAACCTATGGGCATGATATCTACAGATTTCAGAAACAAGAATCTGAACTGATTACATACCGAGTCAGGAAAAAAAAAGAAAGTTGCCAGTCAAAAAAACGAGTTTTAGAAGAGCACAAGTTCTGCCATTGGTAATACGTTATTGCTGCTAGTTTTAGACTTATAAACGAGTGAGGTGATTCAGATTCGGTTAAAGCTCCTATAGGCATGCTTTCTATGCATTTGTTGACTTTAGAACACACTTTATAGACATAGTAAAATGCAGAAACCCTATAGGCATGACATCTAAATGCTGGGTTTTATATGAACATGACATCTGATTGCGTTTTGTTATTAAGACCTATAAACACGTTTGCCTAGTGAGGAGTGGATATGCAAGAATTAGAAAGGACCTATAGGCATATTCTCTACATGCATATGCATCCTATAGACATGGTATCTATACATGAGAGTGCAGAAATCCTATAGACATGTTATCTACGTATGAGAATG